>NC_142944.1:9130310-9165310 GCF_046866305.1 Octopus bimaculoides
CTTGACTATTAATTCTGCCATGAAAGGAAACCATTGGGCTGACAGATTTCCAAGACATAGCCCCCCCCCCCTACCGATCATCACAGATCCTCCTCCATGTTTAACAGTTGGAAGAAGGTAGTCTGGGTCAAATGCTTCTTTTGGCTGTCTCCACACATATAATCGGCTGGCGGTCTGAAATAAGGTAAAGGATGACTCGTCCAAGAAAATAACATTCTTCCACTGCTCTAGGGACCAATTCTATAGGTTTTTACTCCACTCAAAACAGTTAGCAACATTTTTTTTTGAAAGTAGTGGTTCTCTGATTGCAGCTCTCCTGTGAAATCTGGCTTTGTGCAGCTCCCGGCGAATAGTTTTTTGTGGAAACTGAGTTCTCATGGTGGTCATTAAGCTCTGCAGTAATTTTGGGAGCTGTACTTTTGTGAACCTTTCTAACAATTCACGTAAGAGTCCAATGGTCACTATCTGAAAGTTTTGGTTTTCTTCCAGAGTTTTGTTTCGGCGAGGAGGTTTTTCCCTCTTTCTCAAAGGCTGCCATTACTTTCAAGAGAGTACTTCTTGGTACACCAAACATTTCGGCTGTTTTTGTTATGCTAGTGCCTGCCATACGAGCACCAACAATTTGACCTCTTTGAAAGTCCGATAGATCTGTCATTTTCATGAAATTTTAATTACCTTTTTCTGATGATATCTGAAAAGAAAAAGCAATTTTAGCAAAACATATTAAGCAACACTAATAATAAATCAAAAAACAAAAATAAACAAGCTTTTGATCGTTTTATAGATATTTCAAAATTATGATGCTATGATGCTAGGTGTTTCCATTATTTTGTCCAACCCCTGTAACTATATATACAGATCGCTAGCCACTACACATTCTTTTTTTCTCTCCTTGTTTCTTTCTCTGTTCCTTTCTGTGGAAGAGCGTAGGCTCAAAATGTTAAAGACTTCTTCACTTCTCAAGCGTTATACTAATACATCTGTTTGTTGTCTACACCACCTGTCTTCGTCTTTTGTTGTTTTTTTTTTGTGAATTCTCCCCCTATATATATATATATATATATATAGGTAAGCAGAGTTAATGGTTGCAATAACCATCTAAGAGATAATAGTATCCGTATTTACTATTAATATCAATTACCTATGTTATCCGTGGGCTTGGGTATGCAGGCATAGTATGCAGGTAATAACTGAACAAACAAACGTTTATCAGGAATCAAATTTAAATAATCAAAAAACGGAGAAAAATTTTGATCAGCAAACAAGCAAATTGACCAACATCGGTTGATTATTTTTTTAGTACGAAACATGACATAACATTTCTTACGGCCGTTACCACTTCCAATGTTAGTTGGTGCTTACGAAAGAAATTCCGAAAATAATATTTGTCATCTTCATAGAAGATTCGATCTAGTACATGGAGCTTCATTAGAGTGAATACAAATACATAAAATAGAATAAATGAAGGGAAGAGGGAAGAGGAAAGAACAGGGCCTCGAGATGAGGCCAGAAGGCTCAATATATTAAAATCATACCATCTTGAAGTCGATAGGCTAAAGAGTGAACTAGCTAGTTCACTCTTTTTTCTAAGCCTTGTAAAAGAACTCAAGGTTGGGCGTTCAACCAGGCCTTTAGCGATGCCTTTAAAGTCAGGAACTTTTGAGCACCTTCTTGAATATATATGCATGTCTATCTATCTATCTATCCATCTATCTATCTATCTATCTATCTATCTATCTATCCATCTATCTATCTATCTATCTATCTATTTATCTATCTATCTATCTATCTATCTATCTATCTATCTATCTATCTATCTATCTACTTGTCTATTTATCTGTCTATCTATCTATATCTATATATATATATATATACACACATGTCTCTCTCTCTCTCTCTCTCTCTCTCTCTCTCTCTCTCTCTATATATATATATATATATATATATATATATATATATATATATATATATATTTATATATATATATGTGTGCATATATGAGAATATATATATTTCTTTCCAGGCATTGAGGACAAGGGAAGAGGCCAAAAGATTTATTTTAGAAATTGCACAGTATCCAGAAATTAAAGTAAGTATGAAAAAACAAAATTTGCATATTTGCAATATTTTCTTTAAAAATACATATTTTAAAAGTTTTACGTTTGTTTCATATACATACATACATACATATATACATACATACATACATACATACACACACACACATACATACATACATACATGCATACATACATACATGCATACATACATGCATACATATATACATACACACACACGCACATACACACACACACACACACACACACACACACACATGAACACACACACACACTCATACATATACTTATATTGCGAAATGTTTGCTTTGCCAACGGAACTCCACTTTTGCTTCTGAGAGCTCTGAATTAATGGAAATCTGTAGAACAAAACCATTTACTCTGCAGTTGTTCTTAACCTGTATATATTTCTCTTTGGATTACTGTTCCCTCTGGTCTTTGATTTGAAACTTTTCTTCATTCAAGCCATTGGAGTTCTTAGATGCAACCAAAAATGTAGATTATATCAAATTTCTGTAGAAAACTTCACACCTGTAATTAGCAGCTGCCCAAAAATGTCATCACGGTACAATCTCCCTATGTCACAAAAACTGACGAAGTGCCAGTTTGCTTTCCTTTTGGCTGATATTGTCATTTGTCAACCCATTACTTTCATATGATCTTCCAGCCTACAAACAGGGTGTTTTTATGAGACACAACTCGTGTGGATGGCCATTAGCTCATGATGAGCTCATCCATCCTTTGACAGGTTTGGATTTTAATCCTGCTGAGTGTCCACAACACCTTCCTCACCTGGCGAGCCAAGTGGGAGTGGCTGGTTTAGTCAACAACCACTTAATCATGGGACCGGTTGTATTGGGTTACATGGTATCAGTGGCAGGGATTTTACTCATCTGACCTAATTAGTAATACTTTAGTATTTACATATGGCACATACCTGTTATATACACCTTCACACATACTTACACACACATATATATGTATATACACACATATGCACGCACATACATACATACATATATGTGTGTGTACCCCTGCCTGATGAAAGGGAATGTGAAACTCTGAGTAGCAGCTTTTTGTGATATTTTTCTGATGTTTTTGCAGCTTTAATAAAAAACTATGTGTGTGTGTTGAACAATGAGAATGAGTGCTCAACATTGCATTGGTGGATAAAATTTCTTTACTTGTGCATTGGTTTCATGTTAAGAAAAATATCTTAATATCCTAACAATTTTTCTAGCCGATCACATGGAGGAATATATATATATATATATATATATATATATATATATATATATATATATATATATATATATATATATGTATATATATATATGTGTGTGTGTGTGTGTGTGTATATATGAATGTGTGTTTGAGTATATACATACATACTTACACACATACATACATGCATACATACACACCTCTCTCTCTCTCTACATTCACTTCTTAGCAAGACAGCTTTATCTTATTTTCTTATCCCTCACTATCGTACATCACTCAGTTGAGTGGGGGTCTTGTCTTGTGGCTTCTTGGTGACATCACTAGTGCTGGTGCCATGAAAAAGCACTGTGCCCTCCATAAAGGGGTTGGTGTGAAGAAGGGCAGCATCCAGCTGGTGAAGCCATGGCAAAATGCCGTCTTCTGACTTGTCTGTTTACGTTGAATCGCCAAACCCACAGCAGCGTAGAATGAGGATGACAATTATATATCTGTTATAAGATATACTATCTTAAAAGCTGCACTCTGTTCAGATTTTAAGCTAGCTCCTGCAAAGGGCTAATTGGGGCTGCAGCTCAAAATTAAAGAGAACTAAATAGCTCGTCATCATCATCATCATTGTTTTACATCTGCTTTCCATGTTGGCATGGGTTAGATGGTTTGACTGAGGACTGGCAAGCCAGGAGGCTGCACAAGGCTCCAATCTGATCTGGCAAGGTTTCTTTAGCTGGATGCCCTTCCTAATGCCAACCACTCCAAGAGTGTAGTGGGTGCTTTTTTTATGTGCCATTGGCACAGGGGCCAGTCAGGTGTTACTGGCATCGACCATACTCGAATGGTGCTTTTTACGTGCTACTAGCATGGAAGCCAGTCAGGCGGCACTGGTATCAGCCACACTCAAATAGTGCTTTTTACATTCCACCTGCACAGGAGCCACTCCTGCAGCACTCACATTGACCACACTTGAATGGTGCTTTTTACATGCCACTGGCATGGGAGCCACTCCTGCAGCACTGGCATCGACCACACTTGAATGGTGCTTTTTACAAGCCACTGGCATGGGTGCCAGTCAGGTGGTACTGGCATTGGCTATGATAACGATTTCACTTGACTAAACAGGTCTTGTCAAGCACAGCATATTACACAACAATTGAAGGGCTCTTTTAGATGGGCTGGTCATGCAACACTGGCATAGGCCACAGTTACAATCTCACTTGTCTATAATGACTATATGACCTGGTGGTGTTTGGTCAGAGGTTAAGGGTGGATGAGAATTAATTTTGTAATGCAAATCATTCTATTGTTCCAGTCCCAAGTTGAATTCAAACTGTTGGTCAATTTGTCCCAAAGTTCTTATGTTGATGTAAAATTAACGAAGCGAATGTCATTTATCTCCCCTTTGATCTCTGACGTCATCTGACACACCAAGCTTTACCTGCTAGAAATAGCAGCCCAAATGCTTCTTTAATCAGATCCCAATGCTGAATGTTCAAGAACCAAATGAAGGCCAAATTTTCGATCTAAGGATCATCCTGATTCCAAAAAGGTATATGTCTATGTAGAGCAAATGTATATCGAGATGCAGGGGTCCCAAATGGACAGATGGAATTTTGCTTTTATTAATATAGATATGTATATCCATATATCTATCCCTACATTTGCACACTTACTCACAAATGCATACATACATACATACATACACACATACATAAACACATACATACACACATACACACATACACACATAATACACACTTACATACACACATACATACATAGATACACACATACATACATACACACACACTCACATACAAATACATACGTACATACACACACTCACACACAAATATATACATACATGCACACACACGAATACATACATACACACACAGATACATACATAGATATACACACACACTCACAAATGCATGCATGCATACATACACACACACATTCACAAATACATACACTCACATAAATGCACACACATACATACATACATACATACATACATAAATACATACATACATACATACATACATAATTATTATGTAATTGTAGTATCTCTAATAAGGAAAGAAAATATCTGCTTTCAATTTCAGGCTTCTAATATAGTGCCAAATGAATGTGTGAAACCATTCAAGATGTCGGTGTTCTCCAGACTTGCCCGAAGCCGAGCTGAATTAGTAGAGATATTGTACAAGGAAATAGGATTGTCCATAAACAGGTAGTTGCTGTAAAAAAGGGTAGTTATGACATGTGTTATAATCCATGCTCACTGCATAATGCTGGTATTAGTACAATTTATCTTGGTTACTGGTTGTTATTTGTTGCTGGAGTTGTTAAATGTCACTTTTCAGTCAAATCTTTTCAGTTAAATCTTTTCAGTCAAATATTTCCAGTCAAATCTTTTCAGTCAAATCTTTCCAGTCAAATCTTTTCAGTCAAATCTTTTCAGTCAAATCTTTTCAGTCAAATCTTTTCAGTCAAATCTTTTCAGCCAAATCTTTCCAGTTAAATCTTTTCAGTCAAATCTTTTCAGTCAAATCTTTTCTGTCAAATCTTTTCAGTCAAATCTTTTCAGTCAAATCTTTTCAGTCAAATTTGCTGAGCTGGAGCAGCCTTAGGTGAGGAACTTTTATATCCCTGACAAACATTGGATATATAATTAACAAAACAGAAGTAAAAATCAATGTGTTCACACAACGTACTTTACGAGATTCCAAAATGCCCTCTCAATGACTCCTGCTGACCTCTTGTCTCAACCAACATGTTACTCTTTATAAGTGTTCAGCTAGTTCGTTCTTCCAATCTCCCAGGGGTATCCAATGACTCTTGCCACAACATGAACCAAGGATTTTGATTTTTTAACAAGACAAACCTGAGTTGAGGAAGAAGTTGATTACATTAACTCCCAGTACTACATCATCATCATCATCATCATCGTTTAACGTCCGCTTTCCATGCTAGCATGGGTGGGACAATTTGACTGAGGACTGGTGAACCAGATGGTTACACCAGGCTGCAATCTGATTTGGCAGAGTTTCTACAGCTGGATGCCCTTCCTAACGCCAACCACTCCGAGAGTGTAGTGGGTGCTTTTACGTGCCACCGGCATGAAGGCCAGTCAGGCAGTATTGGCAACAGCCACGCTCAAAATGGTGTATTTTACGTGCCACATGCACAGGAGCCAGTCCATCGGCACTGGCAATGATCTCACTCGAATGTCTTTACACATGCCACTGGCATAAGTGCCAGGAAGGCAACGCTGGGCTCAGGTACCATCACGATTTCACTTTCGCTTGCCCCAACAGGTCTTTGCAAGCCGAGTTTAGTGTCCAATGAAGGTAATTTATTTTATCGACCCTGGTAGAATTTAAACTCAGAATGTACCAGAACTAGAGAAGAAATTTCAGGTGTGGAAGCAAGGTTTAGAATCGAAGGGCCTTAGAGTCAATGTTGCAAAAACTGAAGTCCTAGTAAGTAGGAGGTAAACACATCATAAACCCCTTCAGGTAGATGACCCTGCTTGATCTGTAAAAACTAGAAGTAGCTGATAGCTTCTGCTACCTAGGTTACCAAGTCTGTAGTGGGGGTGGATGCTCAGAGAGTGTTACCACTAGAATAAGAATAGCCTGGGCAAAGTTCAGAAAGCTTCTACTCCTACTGGTGACAAAGGGCCTCTCACTCAGAGTGAAAGGTAGATTGTATGATGCATGTGTGTGAACTGCCATGCTTCATGGCAGTGAAACATGAGCCGTGACTGCTGAAGACATGCGTAGGCTTGAAAGAAATGAAGCTAGTATGATCTGCTGGATGTGTAATGTCAGTGTGCACACACGACAGAGTGTAAGCGCCCTGAGAGAAACGTTGGCCATAACAAGCAACAGATGTGGTGTGCAAGAGAGATGACTGCACTGGTATGGTAATGTGCTGCATATGGATGAGGAGAACTGTGTGGAAGGAACCTGTGGAAGAGGAAAACCTGGAAAGACATGGGATGAGGTGGTCAAGCACGACTTTCGAATGTTGGGCTTCACAGAGGCAATGACGAAAGACTAAGACCTCTGGTGGTATGCT
The DNA here is from genome assembly GCF_046866305.1 of Octopus bimaculoides. NCBI lineage: Eukaryota > Metazoa > Mollusca > Cephalopoda > Octopoda > Octopodidae > Octopus > Octopus bimaculoides. The sequence continues at coordinate 9,137,693 of NC_142944.1, forward strand.
GTGATTGAGAAGAACTGGCAAGGAAAGTGAGATCACAGCTATAACCTACACCAGTGTCGCATAACCAGCCCATTTAAAAAGTACCTTTGGATTGTTGGGCAACATGCTGTGCTTGAGGAGACCTACTGAGTCAAGTAAATCAAAATCAAATCAAATCAAATCACAATCAAATGGAAATTGTAGCCATTACCAGTGCTGATGGCACATGATAAGCACCATTCATTCATGCATGGGTCGCTGCCAGAGCCGTCTGACTGGCTCCCTGTGCTGGTGGCACATGAAAAGCACCATCTGAATGTGGTTGATACCAGTGCCACCTGATTGGCTCTCGTGCCAGTGGCACATAAAAAGCTCCCACTACACTCTTGGAATGGTTGGCATTAGGAAGGGCATCCAGCTGTAGAAACCTTGCCACATCAGATTGGAGCCTGTTGTGGCTTCCTTGCTTGCCAGTCTCCAGTCAAACCGTCCAACCCATGCCAGCATGGAAAGCAGACATTAAATGATGATGATAATGATGATGATAAATCAAACCTAGTATTTATTCTATCACATCCTGTTGCTGAAGTGTTAAGTCGCAGGGACATAAACATGCCAACAACAGTTATCAAGTGGTGGTAGGGGATAAACACACACACACACACACACACACACACACACACACACACACACACACACACACATACAATGGGCTTCTTTCAGTTTCCATCTGCCAAATCCACTCACAAGGATTTTGTCGGATTGACTCTATAGTAGAAGACACTGGCTCAAGGTGCTACACAGTGGAAATGAACCTAGAACCATGTGGTTAGAAAGCAAGCCTGCACCAATTCTGGTCACTTTTATTACTATTATCTGTTATCTAAAGTTTATCCTAATTGTTCCAGTAGCAGAAAAAGTCAGATTGGATATTCTGAATCTGTGGCAGAGTGACCTATAATTCTTTTATTCTTTTACGTGTTCCAGTCATTTGAATGTGGAGCACTTACTTTAGTCGACCGAATCGATCCCAGGACTTATTCTTTGTAAGCCTAGTACTTATTCTATCGGTTTCTTTTGCCAAACCGCTAAGTTACGGGGACGTAAACACACCACCATCGGTTGTCAAGTGATGGTGGGTGGGATGGGTGACAAACACAGACACACAAATACACACACACACACACACACACAATGGGCTTCTTTCAGTTTCTTATTCCTTTACTGCCCACAAGGGGCTAAACATAGAAGGGACAAACAAGGACAGACAAAGGGATTAATTCGATTACATCGACCCCAGTGCGTAACTGGTACTTAATTTATCGACCCCGAAAGGATGAAAGGCAAAGTCAACCTCGGCGGAATTTGAACTCAGAACGTAACGGCAGACGAAATACTGCTAAGCATTTCGCCCGGCGTACTAACGTTTCTGCCAGCTCACCACCTTCTGTTTCTTTCAGTTTCTGTCTACCAAATCCACTCACAAGGCTTTGGTCAGACCGAGGCTATAGTAGAAGACATTTGCCCAAGGTGCCATGCGGTGGGACTGAACCTGGAACCATGTGGTGGAGAAGCAAGCTACCACACAGTCACTCCTGCACCTGCAAAGATCAACAATTTTTTTAAAATTCTTTGTTTGTCCTCTTCATATATGGGATGAAGAGCATAAAACGATACTCAAATGTTCGCCTCTTTTCTACACTGTTGGTTCTCCATGACTTCATGTGACCAATTGTGTCTGTTAGTGGAATTTCTCTTCCTTGTCTGGTGATTATTCTACAATAATTGTTTTGTTGGTGGGTAGGGTTTGGCAGTACAGATCTTATCAATGGAATTCAGTTATTTTGTTTTTTTGTTGTTTTGTTTTTGCACTCATACAAGAACTTTATGTTTGAATATCACACAAGAGCTCAATGTTTGAATATCTGGCTTCGGTTTTAGGTCAAGGTTTGGTTTCCAAAAGTTACGAATCCATTATTTTGAATAAAAGTAGTGCTGATGCAAGAAAACTACCTTCTGCCGATTTACTGGTTCAGAACCGTGATAGAATCATTGGTTCCGTCAGAACAGACACCTCACTGTTTATCTCTTAAAATCTTCATTTTCTTATTTTGTTCAAGGTTCAAAAAAGAAATATGTGTGTGTGTGTGTGTGTATGTGTTAAATAAAATGAGACAACAAAGTCAAGGCAGTGTGAAATTTCTTGGACATTTATAAAGAGAACGGTAGTCTTACAGCTGTTTCTGGGATATGAGGGATATCCCTTCATCAGAGACAATATGAGAGAGTTAAATGGAGGAAAATAGTAGAGTTCAATTTAAGAAGTTATTTTGGAAAGGGAGGATATAGGAAGTATAAAGGGAAATCTTAATATATAAAGCTGAAGTTGTGTGTCTGTGTGTAACCTTTTTAAAAGTTTATAGAAATCCACATTTTCCACTTTTCCGTGAAAATTTTTACATCAATGGAATTTTCTCGATGTGAACTTTCCAGTGCAGTAATTAGATTTTTTAAATTCCGTTTACTTTGTGTGATTTAAGGGAGATTTGGCTGTTGTTTCTAGCAACTTTTATATTTCTTCCATTCTATCTGTACCGGCGTTCTTACACATCGATCACACGCTCAACATATAATATAGACAGTAAGAGTAAAAGAGGGAGAGGGAGAGAAAGCGATACATACAATTCATAGATTAACTTGGTTTAAGACTATTCTTTCCTTCTATCTACCTTTTCACTCTTACTTCGTTCTTCTTCCTCTCTCCCATTTAATAGCTTTCTTCTATCCCTCTACCTCTAACTATCCACGTGACCTGGTCATTTGGGGCTTATCACCATTTCTCTGCTTCAACCATTGTCTGTGCACATCTGTTTTTCCTCGTTCACTTTCTCATTTCCTGCATACGCCAGCATCACTGTTCTTTCTTCCAAGGAATCTGGGGCTCTTAGCTTCCTTTTGCCAAAGTTGCAATGATAATTTGTAACTAGACTGAATAAGGAATACCCCGTTTCATTCGTTCATGTTTTCGTTACATTGTCTGTCTGCATGTTCAGCATCCTTGTCTCCTCTTAGTATTTTTTACATGTTTTTCATAACATAGAAGTGTAAAAACACACACAACCACACATATGTGATCTGTGACAACAACACACACATAAATACATACACACATCAACATTATAGATATAAGATTTAGTTTGTGTGTGTTTCTTATATAAACACGCGTACACATTGCTATTTTATAACTGTCTTCCATTCTCCCTTCCTCTCTTTCTCTTTCTTCATTGCTCCTGTTCTCTATTCCTTTCTCGCCCTCTCTCCCTCTTCTCTTTCGCTCTCTCAAACGCACACATGCGCACGTACACGCAAGCATTCACTACAATATAACTAGATCTTACCTTACTACATGTTCATCAATGTTTTGTAAATATACAAACTACGGAACTTATGTAGACAGGACAACACATTGCAAATCAGTGAACTTCTTTAGAAATGTGAAAACTACCTACCCTGCCATCTATTATAACTTTTGTTGTTCTGTTTAATATATACATAGATTATGCCTCCAAAGAAGAGAGTTTGCTGGGGAAAAAAAGCAACCGATTTAAAATGACAGCAACAGACTGCAGCAATTCACCACATTCCAGAAGCTACTTTGAACATAATGCAAAATGGTGCATCAACATCTACTGCCCAATCTGATAGAATTCTGGCAGAACTGTGTAGCAACAGATTGCCAGCAATTGCTTCATCAGAAATTGCCGTCCTAGCTCCTGCGAAAAGGGATTACCCTGCTATGTATAATCAGGGCAGTGCAAAAAGTTGTTTTTCACAGGCATTTCTATAGCCAATTAGACGGATGAAATTTACGTACACTTAATAATGTTACGCAAAACAGCCTTCAGACTTTCCCTATTAATTTAATCGTCTTTTGAATTATGAACATATTTACATCATTGTAAGGCTTTCTTTTTTAGTTGATTTTCACCTAGCAAGATTTATCGTAGATGGCGTAATAAGTCACACCTGGACAACGCCGGGTTATACTGCTAGTAAGAGAATAAAAATATATGTTGGATGCTACAGTTGGAGTTCCATTATCCAAGGAAAGTGCTATTACCGAACCAGGAGTCTAACTATGGTCCTTCTGTAGCATTTACATAGCCTTACCTGCCATCAGATAGATAGATAGATGGATGGATGGATGAATGGATGGATGGATGAATGGACGGACGGACAGACAGATTAGAGAGGAAGATAGGTAGATAGAGAGATTAGAGAGGAAGATAGATAGATAGATAGATAGATAGATAGATAGATGGATAGATAGGTTTCTTTATTAGCCACACAGGGCTCAACACAGAGGGGACAAAATACAAATGTAGAGTTTTTCTTTTCGAGGGGGGGCGAAAACAAAGCAGAAAAAAAAACAAAAGTGGGGACAACGATGAAAAAAAAACATCGCAAAACGTTTGGGGTATTTACAAAAAATACAAAATAATACAGAAAATTCCCAATAAATGGGGAGGTTATCCGTGGAAAGAAAAACCTACGAAAAGACCACGGTAACCTCGGTCCTTAGTGTCACAGTTTGTTAAATAAAATTTCTTTTATTTATGTAAGAAACGTAAGTAACTCTCTGTTTACAAAATTTTAAAACGTTTTATAGAATCATGGTCAAGGTGGCTTCGTCATTTATACGTGCCATTCTTGCTACATGTATCCATCTTTTTTCGAAACATTTGCTAGACAACACTTGCCTCTCTACTCTCACCTTCCTTTTCAAGTGATACTTGAAAAAGTTGATGAGAGATTGACCAGAGGGGAAAGTATTTGTCTCTAATCCTTTCAGACGCGTCCATCAGATGCATTCTTTCGCCATAGCCACAAGTACGATAAATACAGCTCTTCCTTCCCGTTTAAAGGAAGGAGGCGTGACGATATTGACGATAGACTCGGTTGAGAAACCGACTCGTCCCACACGCGACAGCAGTCGTTCGACATAAGCCCACAGCTCCGAAATGGTTGGACACTGCACGAGTGCGTGCAGAACGGTTTCATCGCTCTGACCGCATCTCGGGCAGGTCGGCCCCGCATTTCGTGAGCCGTGTCTATAGAGCTTATCCCGAACGGGTAGCGCCTCTCGGTAACACTGCCAGGCCAGGGATCTCTGGAAGTTGTCCATAGTTCCCGGCCCGAAAGTCGTCCTGAACAGGCGGGTCAGGTATTCCTCGTCGACGCCCAGGTTCGCCCCGAGATCGTCGTCGTACCTGCCCTCCAATCCCCTATAGAATGACTTAGTTGTGATGCAGCCGCTCAAGGTCGACCCGGGACGGCAAAGTTGTTGCAGAGCAACGCGACACTCACAGTGCCATTCGCCATTCCTCGGTCTCTTTTTGATCCACGACTGCAGCTCGGCCATGGAGACGAGCTGCGGGAAAGCGCGTCGCACAAACGGCGACCACACCTGGTCACCGTCGTCTACGTAGAGCCGGAGATGTCGCAGTCTCAGCGCATGTCTGCGCATCATCAACCACGGCATGCCCAGCCCTCCTTTCAGCGGGTGTTGGCAACAAACGGATCGCCTCACCATCGGAACACTTCCTTTCCACAAAAAGCGGAAGAGGATGCGCTCCATTTCGGTGATGGCGCGATCGGGACAAGGCACGACGGTCAGGCGGTATTCGATGACGGACGCGATGTACGCGTTCGCCACCTCCGCCTGACCTTTTAGGGACAGCTTCCTCTCGGACCATTGCCGGCAGAGAGTGGCCACCCTACTCGTTATCTCGTCCCAGTTCTTCTCCGTTTGCAGGTCCGGACCGAACCAGACTCTGAGCAACTTGACCGGACCATCCATCCAGCGTCCCACTACTGAGGTGCTGCCGGACGGTATGGGCTTGCTTCTCCAGGTGCCGAGCAGCAAACCCACCGACTTATCCCGGTTGATTTTCGCTCCCGTCACCGCTTCGTAGTCTTTCAGCGTCTCGCCGACAAGCTCGATGTGCTCGTGGCTAGACGCTATGACGGTGACGTCGTCCGCGTATGCCGACACGCTCGTCCCGCACCCCAGTTCTCGTGGGATGCCCCTCAATGTCGCCAGCTTCCGCAGTAGTGGCTCGAGAGTCAATACGTACAGGAGCGGCGACAGGGGGCATCCCTGACGAACCGAACGTGCAATGTCGAAGAGTCACGATAGACGTCCATTGACACGAACAACCGAACGGATGCCTGTGTACAAGGCAACCATCCAGCCGCGGAAAACGGGACCGAAGCCGGCCGCTTCGAGGACGGCCTCCAAGTATCGATGGTCTACCCTATCGAAAGCTTTGGATTGATCCAAATTGATCAGGGCCCCACCCATGCCAGGTTCCTTAACTACCCTCTCTATGATGTAGCGCATCAGATGGAGGTTGTCATGGATGCTCCGGCCCGGCACGGCGCTCGTCTGCTCCGTGCCGACCAGTTTCTCGATGACAAGCGCCAACTGCTTGGCTAACACCTTGACCAAAATTTTCATGTCTGCATTGAGCAGAGTGATGGGCCTAAAGTTATCTATGGCATCCCCCTTGTTTGGATCTTTCTTCAACAGCGTTACCGCTCCTCGGCTCACAAAACCGGGAATGCTCCTGTTCTGCTGCCAGTTGCAGTACACGGCGGCCAAGATGTCTCCAAACAAGTCTGGCATACAGTTGTAAAGCTCGTAGGGCAGACCATCCAAACCCAGAGATTTGTCCGTCGAGCAACCCGCCATCGCGTCCCTCACCTCCTCCGCCATGATGACCCCTTCGCAGCACTCCGCCTCTCTTGCCGAGAGTCGTGGCAAGCTGTGCAGGTAGGCACTAAAGTCCACCCTGCCTTCTCGCTCGCCACTCCTCCCGAACAGTCGGGCAAAATGCCGCTGAAACGCCTCGCACATCTTGCTCGGCTCGAGCAATTCGCGCCCCTGTTCGTCTACCAGAGACCGGATGGTGGCTCTGTTACCCCGCTGCGCCTCCGCCACCCGGGCCTCTCGTGCGGCTCCAACATCTTCATTCCTCAGAGCACGCATCCTTGCCCTGACAGCACACCCTTCGTGTTTAGCATTGAAGTGTTGGTCGAGGGCCAAGCCCGCTGCTAAAACGTCGGATGCGATGCCACTTCGCAATGCGTCTTCTAACTTTATCACTAGCTCCTCCTCTACTCTGTTCCTCTCTACAGCTAGTGCCCTGCTATACCTTATTGCTTCCGCCCTTACTGCTCTCTTGAGGGCAAACCACCATTTGTTGTTGACGATGGCTCCCGTCAAAGCCCTCTTTACTAACGTGCTAATCCGGTCTCTGAAAACCTGTCTCGACGGGAAAGACGCGTTTAGTTTCAAGTAACCGGGACCCTGCCTATGTGCCTTATCTAAGTCTAGCGTACACGTCACAAGTTTGTGATCCGTGTAGCTGACTATGTGGAACTGTGGACATCCTAAACTATCTCTATCTCTTGTCCTACACACTATCCTATCTAGATACGATCTCGACGACCCAATGCGGTTGCTCCAAGTCCACGTTGGCACATTTGGGTGGTCGAGTCGGTACCTGTCAGACAACTGGAAGCGTCTGAGCAGGTCTATGAGGCCTTTGCATCCCCTTCTAGTTTTGTCACTCCCCACGTAGTCTAGATGCATGTCCAAGGTAGCATTCCAATCCCCCACTAAAAGTAAGGGACGAGACGTTCCCAGGAATACTTCTAGACGTCGAAAGAAGTCCGACCGACCTGTTAAAGGAGGCACATAAACTGTCAGCAACCGCCGTGCCACTACTGCCCATCCTCGGCAGACAGGTAGAAAAATAAATGTTAAACTGTCCGCCAAACATGGACTTTAGGGCCCGCGGTTCATGGAGTCTGGTCTCACTAATGGCTATGATATCCAAATTGTGTGACTTGATGTCATTTAAGAGGTACCCTTGTTTCCAAGGGGACCCCAAGCCACGCACATTCACACAGCCAATCTTCACCATGATTCTATCAAAATTTGTGTTTTACACACGAAAGGAGAGAGAGAGAGAGTTACTTACTGTCCGAAAGTTTTTGGCTCTTGGCCTCACAACCTTCTCTCAGAAGGTTTTTGTATAGTTTTTTTGATGAATATTTCTGGAATCTCCCTACTGTATCCGGGTAGAGAGATTTCAGTGTATTGTATGTGCTCCGTGTCACATGTATGATTTTGATATGTTGTGGTGGTGTTGTACGTGGGTGATTGCTTGTTTTCGTGTCATTATCTGTTATGTTAGTGTTTGACCTAATGAATTTCATTAGGTCTGGATTGTTTGTGTTTATCGCTGTCAAACTTGTTGTGGGGTTCTGTGTTGGTGCGTTTGTGTTGGTGTTTTTTGTTTTCTGTGGATGTGTTGGTTTCGGGGCTGGTAAACCTCCCCGCTTTGTTTGTTTTTCCGTTCTTTTTTTTCCCATTTTTCTTCTTCCCCCCGTGGCCACTTGCCAAGCCTCTGTGTCATCTTCATCTGACATGTCGGAGGAATCGGAGGGTGGGAGGGGAAGGGTGTTGGGGTCTATTTTTGTGTGGGTTGATTTTGTTGTTGGTGGTGTTGGTGCTGTTTCGTGACAGTTGGGATGTGGTGTTTTGGTTTTTGGGGGTGGGGTGGGAGTCTTTTTCGTGTTCCCTTCTTGTGGGGTTGTTGTTGTTGGTGTTGGTGGTGGTGATGGTGCTGATTCTGTTCTTGGTGGTACTGGTGGTGTTGTTGTTTGGTTCGGCTGGGTTGCTGGCTGCTGGCGTTTTTCCATATCGTTGTACAACTGCTTGACCAGTTGTGCATATGGTGGTGTAGGCAGTAATACTGTTTTTTTTCTTGTGGTTGTTGTTGTTGTTGTTGTTGTTTTTCTTTGTATTGTTGCCGTTGTTGTTGCCTTTTCTTCTGGGCTACTGGGCATGTTTTTTGAAGGTGAGTTTTGCTACTACAAACGTAGCAAACTGGCCTTCTGCCTTCGACGAAAACATGAAAGATTGAATCCTCAGTTAATTGGATTCTATGTGGAATTTTTTCCCAGTTTGCTGGATCAATTTGTACCAGGAGTTGAAATTCCTGGCCAATCCAGTTTTGATTGCAAACGGCAGATGCTTCTAGTATGTTTATCTCCTCCTCTATGCCTAGACATATGGCAGATACTAGCCATTCTTCCTCAATTTCAGGAGGCACATTCGAAATTTTTATTTTCGTAACCCTATGACCAAGGTACGTAGGGATCATGAGCAGGTTCTCATGTTGTAACGACTTAGTGGAGAGGTCCTTCGCTCGCTGCTCGCTGTCTAGTCTTACTTCTATCGTTCCGAATTTCAATCCTCTCGTTATGTAAGTTTTGTAAGACCAAATCGGCTTTAAGCACCTCTCAACATTTTCTTGGGTGAATTTTTCCACTGTCTTTGTCTTTAAATTAATGGTTCTGTAGATGATAGTTTTTTTTATCAATGTTTATCTTAAAGTCCGTGGGCGTTTGAGGATGGACTGTAACATCCTTTTTACTTAGCATGCTTTTGCATGCAAGTAATTTCTCTTTCAATATATTCAAAATTCTTTTCCTAGGCTTCAAAGCCTCGGCAAAGTTCGTTGTGGTGGTGGTGGCGGTAGTGGTGGTATCAGTGGTGAGGACAGTGGTTTTGTTAGCAAGGACATTTGTGTCCTTGTTGTTGCTGCTTCTGCTGCTGCTGCTGCTGCTGCTGCTGTTGTTGTTGTTGTTGTTGTTGTCACTGGTTACGGTGGCAGGCAAGACTGCTGTAGCAGCAGAGTTTTTCTTTTTCTCCATTCTCTCCTTTAACTGTGAGGAAGGAAGACTAGGAAATTCTTTTTTGAACGAAACACTGCAAAATGCAGCGTTCGTGTCACAAAAATTTTCATGGCTACAAGACGCCATCGTCTCAAAAAAAAAAATGGCTAGAAAGCCGAAATTGGTTTTAATATCCTGGAAATGTGCCACACAGGGCAGATTTCCGTCACAAAAAACTTGCACCAGAGAGTATACAAGTTGTTATACAACTTTCTATATAAAATAAACTTTACAAACAAACTTTTTAAAACATGAAAAAGTCAAAACTTACGGAGCCGACACGTCTACCGTCTGTCCAAATAGATAGATAGATGGATAGATGGATAGATAGATAGATAGATAGATAGATAGATAGATAGATAGATAGATGGATAGATGGATTGATGGATAGATAGATGGATAGATAGATAGATAGATAGATAGATAGATAGATAGATAGATAGATAGATGGATAGTTGGATAGATAGATAGATAGATAGATAGATAGACAGACAGACATACAGGCAGACGGATGGATAGATAGAAAGATAGATAGATACATTTCTTTTATTAGCCACACAGGGCTCAACAAAGATAGGACAAATACAATGTAGAGCTTTTCTTTTTGAGAGGGGGAAGGGAAAAAAAAGTAGGGGGTGTCGATCAAAAGGGATCGAGAAAACAAAAATAGCGATCAATAGGGATCATGTATCACAGTAATGTTCTCGTGTAAAAAGAGGGGAGGACAGTTTAGGTTTAGCCGTGGAAAGAAAAGCCTACGGAAAAGACCACGGTAACCTTGGTCAATATTGTCATTACAGAAACTATAACAGTAAGTGACTCTCTTTTGACTTTTTTTTTTTGTCTGGATTTTTTACTCCTTTATAGTGTTATGCTCAAGGTGGCTCCGTCATTTACACGTGCCATCCTTGCTACATTCACCCATCTTTTTTTGAAGCATTTACTAGACAAGACTTCCCTTTCTACTCTCACCTTCCTCTTCAGGTGATACTTGAAGAAGTTGATGAGAGATTGCCCAGAGAGGAAAGTCTTTGTCTCTAGACCTTTCAGATGCATCTACCATACACATTCTTTCGCCATAGCCACAAGTACGATAAAAATAGATCTTCCTTCCCGTTTAAAGGAAAGATAGATAGATAGATAGAAAGATAGATAGATAGATAGATAGATAGATAGATAGATTGATAGAAATATATATATATATAATAAGTGAAAAATTGTATAGCAAATGCACAAGTGAAAAATTGACTCAGAAAAGTAAGTTAAAAGCAGAAAATGAACAGAAAAATGATATTAATGGTGTCAAACTGCGTAATACCTTCTGGTTGATAACTGACAAGGAATTTAGGGATCTTATGTATCTGTTTTCCATCCGTTTGTGCACTTAATATTTATTTTTTTTAATTTGCCATTCTGTGTTCATTTTTCATTTGTGCATTTACTTTACATTTTTTCACTTATTAAGCACCCTGATTATATATACATATATATATAATCAGAAACTGGAGAAAACCTCAGATCAACAAGCACATCAATTGGACCATATTTATAGCCTATTATTTAATACAGAACAAGGCATGGCATTTATGTGACATAAATTGAACATGGCATAACATTTATGTCACATAAATGCTATGCCATGTTCTGTATTAAATAATAAGATATAAATGTGTTTGTTGATCTGAGGTTTTCTCCATTTTCTGATTATTTATATTTGTTTCCTGATAAACTTTTGTTTATTCTGTTGTTACTTGTACTCTACGAGCATATCCATGCCCTGATAATGGATACTGATAGTATATAACACGGATAACGGGTACTGATAGTATATACAGATATTTTATCATTTAGTTGGTTATTATAACCACTAACTCTGCTTACATTTATATATATATATATATATATATATATATATATATATCATCATCATCATCATCATCATCATCATCATCATCATCATCATCATCATCATCGTTTAACGTCCGCTTTCCATGCTAGCATGGGTTGGACGATTTGACTGAGGACTGATGAAACCGGATGGCTACACCAGGCTCCAATCTAATTTGGCAGAGTTTCTACAGCTGGATGCCCTTCCTAACGCCAACCACTCAGAGAGTGTAGTGGGTGCTTTTACGTGTCACCCGCACGAAAACGGCCACGCTCGAAATGGTGTCTTTTATGTGCCACCCGCACAAGCCAGTCCAGGGGCACTGGCAACGATCTCGCTCGAAAATCCTACGGGAGCCAGTCAGGCGGTACTGGCAACGGCCACACTCAAAATGGTGCATCTCATGTGCCACCCGCACAAGAACCAGTCCAGGGACACTGGCAACGATCTTACTTGGCTTGCCGGGTCTTCTCACGCACAGCACAATTCCAAAGGTCTCGGTCAGTAGTCATCGCCTCGGTGAGGCCCAATGTACGAAGGTCTTGCCTCACCACCTCAGCCCAGGTCTTCCTGGGCCTACCTCTTCCACGGGTTCCCTCAACTGTTAGGGTGTGGCACTTTTTCACGCAGCTATCCTCATCCATTCTCACCACATGTCCATACCAGCGCAATCGTCTCTCTTGCACACCACAATTGATGCTTCTAATGTTCAGCTTTTCTCTCAAGATACTTACACTCTGACGGGTATTCACATTGACATTACACATCCAACGGAGCATACTGGCTTCATTCCTTGCGAGCTTACATATGTCCTCAACAGTTACAGCCCATGTTTCACTGACATGTAGCATGGCTGTTCGTACGCATGTGTCATACAGTCTGCCTTTTACTCTGAGTGAGAGTCCCTTTGTCGCCAGCAGGGGTAAGAGCTCTCTAAACTTTTCCCAGGCTATTCTTATTCTAGCAGCTACACTTTCAGTGCACCCACCCCCACTACTAACTTGGTCGCCCAGATAGCGGAAGCTATCGACTACCTCTAGTTTTTCACCCTGGAATGAGATAGAAGTTGTTTCCTGTTTGTTTACAGTCTTTATTGCACCTGAACATCTGCCACAAACAAAAACTAACTTGCTAGTTAACCTGCCTTTGATGTTGCTGCACCTCTTATGTGTCCATAGCTTGCACCGGGTACATCTTATAGAGTTACTACCTACTCCTTTTCTACATACTGAGCAGAGCCATCTACCTGAAGGGGTTTGTGTTTTATCTACCTTCCTACTTATTAGGATTTTGGTTTTAGCTAGGTTGACTCTAAGGCCCTTCAATTCTAGACCTTGCTTCCACACCTGAAACTTCTCCTCTATTTCTGATAGTGACTCCGCAATTAGGGCAAGGTCATCAGCATAGAGGAGCTCCCAGGGGCAACCTGTCTTGAACTCCTCTGTGATTGCCTGGAGGACTATGATAAATAAGAGGGGGCTGAGGACGGAACCTTGGTGGACCCCTACCTCTACCCGGAATTCATTGCTGTACTCATTTCCAACCCTCACCTTACTGGCAGCATCTCTGTACATGGCTCGCACAGCTCTCACTAACCATTCTTCTATCCCAAGTTTCCTCATTGACCACCAGATAAGGGATCGGGGGACCCTGTCAAAGGCTTTCTCCATGTCAACGAAAGCCAGGTACAGAGGTTTATCCTTAGCTAGGTATTTCTCCTGCAACTGTCTCACTAGAAATAAGGCATCAGTAGTGCTTTTACCTGGCACGAACCCAAACTGCATCTCATCTAGATTGATTCGCTCCCTAATTAGTTGGGCTATGACCCTCTCTGTAACTTTCATAACCTGATCTAACAGCTTGATGCCTCTGTAATTATTTGTATCTAAAGCGTCACCTTTACCTTTGTAGCAGTTGACTATGATGCTGCTACATCAGTCATTGGGTATGACTCCTTCGTGTATCACCTGGTTCGCAATACGGGTGACTAGGCTATAGCCAACACTGCCAGATATTTTGAGCATCTCTGCAGTGATTCCTGATGGGCCGGGGGCTTTCCCGGTCTTCATACTCTTAATTGCTTTATCTACCCTGGTACTATCAACTCGGATAGCTGGTCCCTCTATTGGGTCGACATACGGCAGGCTCTCTCTCTCCCATTCATTCTCTTTATTAAGCAATCTATCGTAGTGGCATCTCCAGACCTCTTTCTTTGCATCCTCATTTAGTGCAAGCGTACCATCATCCATGCGAACACATTTCTCTCCTACAACATCACTATTCTCTCTCCTACACTGTCTTGCAACACGAAATACCTCGAGTCTTTGGTCCTCACGGCGCAGAACATTGGCAAATCTTTCCTTATCTGCTTCCCCTCTGGCTAAATAAACCTGTCGCCTAGCCTCCCTTCTGGCACATTGGTACAATTCCCTGCTACCACCGTTCTTCCAGTCCTTCCAAGCCTGTTTCTTTTGTCTAATAGCCCTGTCTACCTCCTTGTTCCACCACCACGTTACTCTGGGTCGGGAGGGGACCTTACACCACCCACAAATCTGGTCGGTGGCTTTCAACAGGTTGTCCCGCAGAAATCTCCAATTGTCTTCCACGTTGTATGATGCTATATCCCCTTCTATTTCGTTAAATGCTTCAAGTAACTTGTCTCTAAGTCTCTGTCCGTTTGCAGGGTCTTTAAGCTTCCACACCCTTCTCCTCCAAGCCTGTCTAATTCTGGGCACCCATTTTGCCTTGATCCCAAAGTCGCTAACTACTAATCTATGTTGTGGGGTACATTCTTCACCAGGGTAGGTTTTGGCATTTATAAGCCGCCCTCTTTCCCTATTTCTGGCGAGGATGTAGTCGATTTGGCTAGAGTGTCTGCCGGAGCGGTAGGTGACTAGGTGACTGGCAGGTTTCCTGAAGTTGGATATATATATATATATATATATATATATATATATATATATATATATATATACACACTTTATTTAAAAGCAGCAGAAATATAACAAAAGACTGTTACTCGGAGTGTCATGTTCCCTGTCCAATGAACAGTAACGTGAAACTCCGAGTAACAGCTTTTTGTTATATTTCTGCTGCTTTTAAATAAAGCATATTACTCTACCTCTGGTATTTGAGCACTCTTTTTTCCACCTTGTTGCACATTTATGTGCATACTCCGGTATATATATGTACATATATATATATAGAGAGAGAGAGAGAGAAAGAGAGAGACAAGTAGGTAGGTAGGTAGGTAGGTAGGTAGGTAGGTAGATAGGTAGGTAGGTAGGTAGGTAAGTAGGTAGGTAGGTAGGCAGACAAGCAGGCAGACAGACAGAGATCTCTTGATCATGCTTTAAAGTTATGTTTTAAATGATGGTAGTTGATGAAAGGATTGATACAAATGGTGGTCCATTTTCAGGAGTCTCAAGTCTTTTGAAAGGTCTATGTAGAGTTATTATTCTCCTCTTTGGACAGCTTTTATGCCTCAAACAAACACACCCACAGATTTCCACATATGTAGCAGATATACACGAGTGTGTGTGTGTCTGTGTTTGTCTTCCCCCCTACCCCACTTGACAGCTGGTGTTGGTGCATTAACGTCTCTGTAACCTAGTGGTTCAGCAAAAGAGTCTAATAGAATAAGCACCAGGCTTTATACAAAAATGAAAAATATGTACTGGGATCGATTTGTTTGACTAAAAGAAACTCTTCAAAGTGGTGCCCCAGCATGGCCACAGTCTAATGACTGAAACAAGTAAAAGATAAAAAATAAAAGATAAAATTTTCCATCTAGCACTCAGTTAATCATCTCACCTTTGTACATGGCTTGAACAACACTCATAAGTTTTCTGTATTCTTTAGTGGCCACCAGGCTATATAATATGGGTCTTCTGAGGATTGCTCTTTGTTAAGAACTTCTGCTGTTGTCTTCCTATAAAATGTGCTGTATTCATTTATTATCATTATTTTATCCCGTTTATATATTTGTTTTGCAAGATTTTTGATGTGAAATCGCGTGTTGAAACAGATATTGTTGTATTTGGGGATGGTCTTGTTGCCAGTTTAGCCAATAAAAACACATGCACTGTATATTTGGTGTTAATTTGCTTCAGCTTTATATTACATTACATTACATTAATCCTATTAATCATATACCTATCTCTACACTGCATTTAACAATAAATAAGTGCAAAACTTCTTCCATGAATTCACTGAAAAAGACGCGTCTATATTTTATACTATTAATTTCTTTTTGTTGTTATATGTTTTGGTCAGTGATATCTCCAGTGTTACACAAGTTCCATTTTCAGTAGTTGAGTTGTAAATGGCCTGCAAAATTTGTCATTGATAATGAGCTTTTGGCCTTGATCAGTTACTCTAAATAAATGCATAAGTAATCAGTTATATCACCTGTCATCGGAGTAGGTTTCATGTGGTTGCACACCATGCTAGAATTTGCAGCTAGATATTCTCCAAATATCCTGAATATAATATAATATAATATAATATAATATAATATAATTATCTTTAATACATTTCCATATTTGACAAATACAATTTTTAATGATTTTTACATACAGGATATTTTATTTCTGATTTAATGTTGAAATCTTTCAGTAATGCACCAGGAATGGCTGTTGTAGATATTATGAACTTCTGCACTGTTGCTTGTCTCCATCATAGTTCTGAAGATGTACGCCGAGTAGCTTTGCGTATCATACAGTTATTATATGAAGACATTGGACCACCAGTTCGGAACTATTTGCCCCCGGATGATGACAAGATTCGCAAGAACACACTGTATAGACAAATATTTGAATACTTTGATAAACTTGATAGCAAAAATGCAAAGTCAACATTGAAGGTGAGTTTAATTCTTCAAAGATATAACTATTTATTGTTTTTTTAAAAAATTTTACACTTAGTAATATTATTTTGTCTCTTTTGATGTTTTTTGGTGTTTCTTTTTTCATTTCAGTTTTTATTGATTTAGATCAGTGCTTTGCAACCATTTTTCACTTGTGGTACACTTTTATTCTTTTCAAAATTTGGCTGCACACCTGAACTAAAAATATAACTAAAAGCATAGGGAAATAAATTATATCCAGGTTACACTGCAGCACATCTAGCGTTGTCTTGTGGCACACCAGTGTGCCATGGCATACCGGTTGCAGGGTGTTGATTTAGATACAAATATATTTTTTTATTTGTATTTGTTTGTTAGTCAGATGGTATTTTCATAATTGAATATTTGTTTAATTAATGGTGAATGAAGAATTTTACAGTGATGCATCCGCAAACACTCAACAGTAAATTGATTTTGGTATAAACCTCTTGCCTGGCACACCAGTCATTTCTTTTGGTTCCACTCCCCGTCTCAGCCGAGAAGCCTTTTTCTTGCAAGCTACTTGGCGACCCCCACCAGTGTTGATACTACATAAAGCGCACCTATGCTGGCGCCATGCAAAAAGCACCTGTACTGGTGCCATATAAAAAGTACCTGTGTTGATGCCAAATAAAAAGCACTGGTGCTGGTGTCACATACAAAGTGCTCAGTTCACTCCGTAAGGCGGTTGGCATTAGGAAGGGCATCCAACCATAGAAATGATGCCAAAACAGACAAATGGACCCTGGTGCAGCTCTCCACCTTGCCAGCTTCTGTCAAACTGTCCAACTCATGCCAGCGTGGAAAATGGACATTAAAGGATGCTGCTGCTGCTGCTGCTGCTGATGATGATGATGAGGGAACAATATAATAACTGTTAAAGTCTCTACATGATAGATCTACCTGTTAGAAATAACAACCAAATCTCTCCCAAACTACATCCTATCATTTATTAAAAGAAAATGTACACATTTAAAAATGTTATTTTAGATACACAATGTCAGAGGCAGGGGGAAAAAAAAAACAGAATGGACATTGCTGGAATGATTTTCATCACACTTCTCAATATGAGATGACCTGGTTGCTTGACATCAGGTCATCTCTTACTGTCAAACAACAATGACATGATATATGTCTTAATATGCATTAAGCCAATGCATTGAAAAATGCAGTAATTTATTCAAGATGGCTATGCTCATTTGCAAATATGCCCTTGCTGGGATTGACATTCATATTATCAGTTGGTAATGAATTAGATCACATTTCTTGCACAATAATACTTAGCTGCATGTATAAGTCCAACTGCCGCATTTAATTATTTATTTTATCTTTTTAAATTAAAAACAAGTACAAAAACAAGTAATTTTCGCATAAGTATTGTAGTTTATATATACAAGGTCTTGCAGATAAATTGAGACAATTTTTACAATGCATAAAACTGGTTATAAATATTAAAATAATGGTAGTAGACAGGATATAAATTTAACGTAACATTTGTTACAACAAAGACATTCATTGCTCAATATGGTCACCCTTTTGGGCAATTGCTGCCTCCACTCGAGAATGGAATTATTTTGCAGCTGTTGCAACTGCTATCTTTTTGATTTTGCATGTCGCATGCATGATTCAGGTCTTCAAACTGTTGACACTCAAGTGAGGTAAAGCATTGGTCCTTGCTTGAAGTATGTCCTGTGAAAAGTTATCGAGAAGGTTTAAATCTGGGATATTACTGGGCTAGATGTTGGCCCTCACTAAAAGTGGCACTTTCTCATCCAGGAAGACCTGGCATGGTGCAGAATCCTGGATATGCACCACATTGTCAAGCCCAAACTTCTGCTCAATCCAAGGTAACAGAGTTTTTCAGGATGTCCAGATACTCCTTTGTGCTGATCTTGAAGCCAGACTCAATGAAGTGTGGATCCATGACACTTCCATCACTCACCACAGCTCCAAATACCATGGCAAAGGCAGGATTCTTAGTTTGAAATACAGTGGGGTGTCAGTAGGGTTGTGTGCAATCATTCAAGAATTTCTGTGATTCACCTCAGCATTCACAATGAACTTCTCGTCTACAAACACAAGTTTTTCCTGCACCTTGATGCTTGATGTATGACAGAAGCTTTGGGCATCTTTTGTCTCTGATTGCTTTGGCCTTGGCTGTTAGAAGGTGCGTCATCGAACATAGCTAGTCATGCTAAGGTTCCTGTTCACAGCTCTGGACACAGTAGAAAGGGACGCATTACATTTCTTTGCAAGAATTGTCATGGATGCGGATGGATTGGCTTCAACCAAGCATTTGAGTCCAGCGAGAAACTTTGGATTGCATTTGGAATCACTTTGAGTCTTGTGTTCTTTTCTATCAACCTTTCCCACTCCTTTAAATTGTTTATACACACAATAAACTGTTGCTCTAAGAAGTTTCATCAACTTCATTTTATTGGATTAGATTTTCAAAAAAGCAAGGTTTTGTTCTAAAATGAAATGTTAAACCCACTTAGTCAACTGTTTAAAATTGGTCTCAATTTATCTGCAAGACCTTGTGTGTATATATATATATACATATATATATATATATATATATATATATATATATGTATGTATGTATGTGTGTGTGTGTGTGTGTGTGTTACAAGAAAAGGCATAAGTAATGGTCTTCACACATTTATTTGTGTGCATCATAGACTTACAGGTGTTTCTGATATAAATTTTAGGTACATTCCTATTTGTGTTTATTGCACAGACTCTGAAGATGATCGTATTTGCTAAGCTCATTCACTTTTTTCAATCAACTGAAGTATGACACACCTAAATGCATCAGAATGATGATACATAGATAAATAAATGTGTAAAGCCCATTATTTATGCATTTTCTTGTATATCATTCTGTGAAAAGATACCATAACTGGGTAATGCCACCATGGATTTGCAAAATTGATTGATGAATGGACATCAACTTCAGATTTTGCCTCAGGATTACCTAGAATTCTATACCAATCTGAAAACTTTTGTCAGTCTGGCATATTGACATATTTGTATTAGCTGAGAGTTGACAAAGTATTTTCCCTAGATAACTTATTTATAATTCTTCATATATATATCACTTAATATACGACATGACAGAATGTAAGTTCCCTGAGAGAAAAGTTGGACATAAGAAGAAGCATAATATGTGGTGTGCAAGAGAGACAACTGTGCTGGTATGGTCATGTGTTACATATGGATGAGTACAGCTGTGTGAAAAAGTGGAGGGAACTTGTGGAAGAGGTAGACACAGGAAGACCTGGGATGAGGTGGTGAAGCATGACCTTCAAACATTGGGCCACACGGAGGCAATGACAAATGACCGAGACGTTTGGAGATATGCTGTGCTTGAGAAGATCCGGCAAGCCAAGTGAGACTGTAGCTGTGGCCTATACCGGTGCGCAGTATAACCAGCCCGTTTAAGAGTACCCTTCAATTATTAGGCAATACACTGTGCATGAGAAGACCTATCGAGTCAAGTGAAATTATTGTTGTGGCCGATACCAGTACCGCCTGACTGGCACCCATGCTGGTGACACATGAAAAGCACCATACAAACATGATCGTTGCCAGTGCCACCGCACTGACTCCTGTGCCAGTGGCATGTAAAAAGCACCATATGAGCATAGTTGATGCCAGTGCCGTCTGACTGGTCTCATACTGGTAACACATAAAAAGCACCATTCAAGGGTAGTCATTGCCAGTGCTGCCTGACTGGCTCCCATGCCAGTGGTGTGTAAAAAGCACCACTCAAGCATGGCCAATTCCAGTGCCAGTACACTCTTGGAGTGGTTGGCATTAGGAAAGGCACCCAGCTGGAAGGAATCTTGCCAGAATAGATTGGAGTCTGGTGCAGCCTCCTGGCTTGCCTGTCCTCAGTCAAACCATCCAACCTATGCCAGCATGGAAAACAGATGTTAAACGACGATGATGATGATTACATATATTCATAATAATAATAATTATAAACCTAAAGCTTATAGGCATTTGCCATGTATTGACTAAAGAAAATAGTCTAACACTGGGGCATATAAGCCCCTGACGGAAAAGAACGGGTATTAATATACATGCGAATTAAACCATAGATATTAATACACATTTTTTTCTGTCAAGGCCCTAATATTAAACTATTTTCTTTAGCCAATATGTGGTGAACACTTATAAGCTTTAAGCTTATAATTATTATTATCATTTACAGAATTTTCATTTGTTTCTGTTACTTCATTTAATGCAGAATACACACACACACACACACACACATATGTGTGTGTGTATATATATATATGTGTGTATATATATATGTATATATATATATATATGTGTGTGTGTGTGTATATATATATACACACACATACATCACTGATACTGAAAAGAAAGGGATATGGAAATGTTCTTATGAAAGGTTGCTGAATAAGAAGGATGAACCAACCTATGTAGAACCCACAGACTGACCAATTCTGAAACTGACAGCTGTACAGTCAAAAGTGTGATCAGGTGATTAGAGACTGGAAGGATCAAAAAAGCAGTCAGAAGACCTGGGATTGTAACTGAGATGCTGAAAAATATCCCTCAAAGTAAGGTGTGCAGTAGTTACTCGCATAGTAAATTAGGTGATACAATTAGGGGTTTCCTATCCGATAAATTATGTAGCAGTCTCTTTATCAACTGTTCCAAGAATAGTGAAGGTGTTTTAGAAAGCAGCAATTGCAGAGGTATCAAACTGATGGACCAAATTTAGAAAGTAACAGAAAGACTTATAGTACAGGCACAGGAGTGGCTGTGTGGTAAGTAGCTTGCTTACCAACCACATAATTCTGGGTTCAGTCCCACTGCGTGACACCTTGGGCAAGTGTCTTCTACTATAGCCTCGGGCTGACCAAAGCCTTGTGAGTGTATTTGGTAGACGGAAACTGAAAGAAGCCCGTTGTATCTATGTATGTATATTTATGTGTATGTATGTCTGTATTTGTCCCCCCAACATCGCTTGACAACCGATGCTGGTGTGTTTACGTCCCTGTAACTTAGCGGTTCAGCAAAAGAGACTGATAGAATAAGTATTAGGCATCCAAAGAATAAATCCTGGGGTTGATTTGCTCAACTAAAGGTGGTGCCCCAAGTAAAAGAGTAAAAGAGTACAATCGATTAGGAAAGAAAATATTAGATTAGATCTGATGCAGTTTGGATTTCTGCCTGGATATATCTAACTAATACCCTCTTCATATGAAACATTTACAGAAGTTCTTAACAAACCATTCTAGCTAGCTTTGATATAAACAATGCCATCAACAGAGAATAATATTCTCTATGGTCCAGGTGGCGAGCTGGCAGAATCTTTAGAATGTTGGACAAAATGTTGATTGGCATTTTGTCTGTCTTTGTGTTCTGAGTTCAAACTCTGCCGAGGTTAACTTTGCCTTTCATCCTTTCAGGGAAAATGAAATAAGTACCAGTGGAACACTGGGCTCGATGTAATTGACTATCCCTACCCCCCAAATTGCTGGCCTTGTGCTAAAATTTGAAATTTATATTCCCTGTAGTCTGGTTGTTGTTGTTGTTGTAAAAATGTAAACTGGGTATGGATGAATGGCAGCTCGTATATTGTTACTTTGCCAGGATAGTGCAAGTTGGCAATGAGTTCAGTAAAACATTTAGTATGCTTTTAGATGTTCCTCACGGCTCAATTCTCAGTCCTTATGTTTGTTGTAGTTCTCTAGTGTAGGATCCCTGATTTTTCACAGCTGAATCTGTCATAGAACTTGACAAGAAATGTCAAATGTGGATGTAAAACTTAGAATTGAGAGATCTTAGCAAACCTAACAAAGACAAGTGTTTTGATCTGAAAGAAAGAAGGTAGGAGGAATTCTATTGCCAATAGGGATAAAAAAAAAAAAAAATTTTAAATGAACATTCTCATTGTGCAGAAAAGGAATTCCATCTGATGCCTTCAGTGTAAGCCATATATGTACAAGAGATGCAGTGAAATTGTAGGCGATTTAAGTGAAAAGACATATCATCATCATCATCATCATCATCATCATCACCATCACCATCACCATCATCATCGTCATCATCATCATCATCATCCTCATCGTCTAATGTCTGTTGTCTATACTAGTATGGGTTGGATGGTTTGGCCAGAGCTGGCAAGCAGGGGAGCTGCACCAGGTTCCAGTCTGATTTACCTTGGTTTCTATGGCTGGATGCTCTTCCTAATGCCAACCAATTTACAGAGTGTACTGGGTGCTTTTACGTGGCACTGCACAGACACTTTTGTGTGGCACTGCACGGATGCTTTTACGGGATGCACATGGGTGCTTTTACATGGCATCTTACAGGCGCTTTTGCGTGGTACCACACAGAGGCACTTTTACATGATGATGATGACCACATTGCTGAGACCCCATTCGGTCATGACTGACCCTCTCAGGTACAAGTCCGGGCAAGGTTGTTTATGGAAGACCAGCAGTCACCCATGCATACCAGGCTCCCTTCTCCACACCACCGATGTTATCCAAGGGAAAGGCAAAGGGGCCAATACAGCTTGGCACCAGTGATGTTGCAACTCATTTCTACAGATGAGTGAACTGGAGCAACGTGAAATAAAGTGTCTTGCTCAAGAACACAACACGCAGCCCGGTCCGGGATTCGAACTCACAACCTCACGATCGTAAGCTCGAAGCTCTAACGACTGAGCCATGCACTTTCACTTATGGGTGCTTATATGTAGCAATTAATTATCAGTAAGAGGGCCTTCGAAATAAATTTCAAATTCTTGTAGAATTCCTATGATGACAGTTGATTGTTAATTAAAAAAAAATAAATGGAAGAAAAAAAGAAAAAGGAGCAAATGACCTGAATAGAAGGAAGTGACAGAAGCAGATGACCAAGACAGACATGAGAAAAAGTGGTGACAGCAAATCTTAGGACAATGAATGGACCACACAAAGAAGATGACAAAAGGACTGTGTCAGATGGTCAGACATTATACTGGAGAGAAAATCCTATGCAACCCCATGTAAATTGATGGTGATCATGACAACACCACCACTACTGCACTCAGTGCTAATGTTGATGTATATATATGCAGAGGTGGGTAATAGAACTGATGGCAGTTTGTATATGTTATACTAAAATTCAATTTTAACATTTCTATTGAATTATTGCATGATATCCACATTTCTGGATTAGTGATTAGATTCTTATGCGTGTATATGATACTTGCCAAAAGAATGAGTGGAATAAATCCATGCACTGTGTTCAGTATATCACTGGTACATCATCATTATCAACATTGGTAATATCATTGTTTAACATCCATTTTGCCACACTGGCATGGGTTAGACAGTTTGATAGGAACCAACAAGCCAAAGAATTGCACCAAGCTCCATCATCTACCTTGACATGGATGACTGGATGACCTTTCTAATGATAACCATATTTTTGTGGCTCCAATTCTATTTTGTTACATGATTCATTAAACACTGGGGAAAATTTATGGACGTAAATTTCCACCCTGGCAGGAATTGAAATCGAAATCTGAAAGGACTGCATGTAAATTATTGCAGTGAAAGTATTTATCTTTAATCTATTGTTGCAAACAAATTTTCCTCACATTTTCCAAGCCAATAATTATAACATGCGAGTAATTAAGATATTATTAATCATATTACAATGAAACTGAATTTAATGAAAGGAAAAAGAAAAAGGTAAGTAATATAATTAAGCATAAAATATAATAAACATTATCCAGTAATGTTTACAATTAAGAAATTTCAAATTACATAGTTATGAAATTTAAAGAGCGGATATTTAAAAATCCAATAATCTGATAGACGTATATCTTGTGATGCTATGTTGTAAATGCTGAGATTGGTTTTGTTATGCATGCACACAATTGCTAACCCACATGTTCTCTCTCTCTCTCATACACACACACATGTGCATGCAAGCATGTATGTATGCATGTGTGTGTGTCTACATATATGTGTATATATATGTATGTATGTAGGTAGGTTGGTATGTATGTACATGTATATGTACATGTATGTGTGTATATGTATGTGTGTACACATGTGTGTAGGCATTGCTGCATGTATGGATGGATGGGTGGATGTGTGTAAGTGACTCAGTGCATACATTATGTGGAGTGATATGCGTTACATGTACTGGTATGTATGTGTGTATGCATATGGATGTGTGTACACATTCATCCATCTATCAATGGATGAACGTGTATATGTATGTTTATATGTATATGTGCACATATGTATGTATATACATGTTTGTATATGTATGTGTGTATATATTTATATATGTACATGTGTAAATGTGTGCATGTGTGCGTGTGTGTGTATGTATGTATGTATGTATGTATATATATATGTATAATATATATGTATATATATATATATATATATATATATATATATATATATATAGAAAGCATGCATATGTGTATGTATGCATGTAAAGTCAGTTCTGTATATGTTCATATAAATTTAGAAATATTTGTAAAAATTTAAGAATTTTGGTAACTTAATATTCATTTATCAATTATCATTAGAATTGTCACTTAAGAATTCTAATAGAAATTTGAATTATTGTAAGTGAAAGTAAAATCCAATAAACTTAATTTACACACATTAATTTATACCCATAGCTGCTTGTATGTAGGCATGTATGTTTGCATATAGACACAAGCACATATATATATATATATATATATATATATATATAAATAAATAGTTTTAATTAAGTAATAGAGAAGTCAAATTAATGTTATGCGTGTTTCAATGAGCGACAGCATTTATTTCATATTATAATCAAAAGTTATGCAATGGTATATAATAAATTTAGAGTCAGTTCATTTCATCAGGCATTTTAATTTGATTTACAAATCATCTTATTTAATGTGTGAATATTATAACATACGAATTTGTTACACATGCCTTGGATTTGTAGAGTGCTTCTATAAAAATTAGCAGAAATATAACCGAGCATTCTTTGGGTGATTCAAAAGTGTCGCTTTTACACTACCATTCTTTTCTAAGAAGTGCTACTGAGGTGATTGTCTGGATTATAGATACATGCAACATGCATAGACACAGATAACTTTTGCCCACATGCACTATACACATCCACACTATATGGTTACAGTCACACACATACACACATGCATACACCACCTGAACAAGCACTTATCAACTGCTAAACACAAGCTTTTACACATGCCCACACACACATGTTAACCTCACACATATACACACGTCCATATGTCTATTCATGCATATACACACGTCCATACATGTGTGCACACACACATGCACACAAATACGCAAAACGCATACCACTCCACACAACACATTCACTAGGTTACATGTACACATACACACACACCTAGGGCAATGCGCTTGCGTGCATATATGTACACACGTCTATATGCATACACACATACATACCAGTACATGTAACGCATATCACTCCACATAATGTATGCACTGGGTCACTAACACACATACACACACACACAGATCCACATATTTTTTAGCTCACCCACACATACATACTCACACACTCACCCTCATTCATACATACACACTCACATACACACATGTGCGCAAGAATAATGTCATTCAGCCTTTTTCTTCTGGCTATTTCATCATGTTGAACCATAAATCTCAACAAAAAAATATTTTTTCTCTCCCCATTTTTTTTTCCATTCTCTCTCCTTTTTTCCCCCTTAATCCTTTCTGTCAAAGAGTGTAGGCTTGAAATGTAAGAGACTTTACCATTCTTCCTGAGCATTTAACTAATACACTTGCTTGTTGTTTCTACACCTGTCTTTGATATGTATATGGTTATGTGATGCACATGGATGTGGACAGCTGAGTGAAGAAGTGCCAATCTCTACCAGTGGAAGGAAGCTGTGGAAGAGGTAGACCCAGGAAAACATAGTATGAGGTGATGAAGCATGATCTTTGAATGCTGGGCCTTACGGAGGCAATGACGAGCAACCAAGACATTTGGCAATATGCTGTGGTTGTGAAGACCCATCAAGCCAAGTGAAATCAGAGTTGTGGCCATCTTCAGTGTAATGTAACTGGCACCCATGCCAGTGGCATGTAAAAAGCACCTTTCAAGCTTTGGTCATCATGGAGGCAATGTGGCTGATGTTGGTGTCGTGGACTGAGCTACCGTGCTGGTGACACATAAAAAGCACCTTTTGAGTACCGGGCCTCGTATAGACAATGACAAATGTCTGAGACCTTTGGTAGTATGCTGTGCTGGAGAAATAAGAATTATCAAGCCGAGCGAAATTGCAGTCGTAGAAGATACTGGTGTCACACAACTGGCACTCATGCCGGTGGCACACAAAAGCACTCATTACACTCTCGATCCCATAGTCATTTATGACCGAAGGGGGTCTTTATATCATCATCATCAACAGCAGCAGTAGCAACAACATAACCATCATGATCAGCATCATCATGATCGTCATCATCATTTAACGTCCATCTTTCATGCTGGCATGTGTCAGGCAATTTGACAGGATCTGAGAGGTCTGAAAACTGCATTGTGCATTGTACTATATTGTCTACTTTTTGTGTGATTTCTACAGCTAGATGCCCTTCCAAACATCAACTACTTTACATCACTGTGTGCGTTTTTTTTCTTTTTTTTTGTGGCACTTTATTTATTTAATTTTGTTTGTTGAAGAGAGCTAATATCAAATGTAATATGAAAGAGATAGATTACAACAGGAAATTGTTGGAATGTTTCCTTTTTAACGTACATTACAGAATGTAGTTGTGGTTCTTTTCTATTCGAAAGAATTCTTTTTTTCCATAAACTTGCAAGAAACAACATGATTAGTTCATAAAATAAATATATTTCTGTGTTTTCCTTTGATGTGAAAGAGAATTGTCAGGAAAAATGTGTTGTAAGAAATGTAATGCAACGAAAAAATAACTTCTCTATGTTTATCTAAGAGTGAATGCTTCCCATTATCATCATCATCAACATCATCAGCATCTCT
>NC_142944.1:9167810-9200310 GCF_046866305.1 Octopus bimaculoides
TGTGTGTATACATGTATATATATTTTTTGTATTATATATATATATATATATATATATATATATATATATAAGTTCAAAAAAAGACAAAAAACAATAACAAAAAACAACAACGTGAGGACGGGATACGGATAGTGTTATTAGACGCTCGACACACACACACACACACAGAAAGGGAGAGAGAAAGAGAGGGAAAGAGTGTGTGTCAAAATGGGCAAGCTAGAAATGGTCAGTATGGTAAACATGTAGTAGTGCTCAACTTAAACTCCCAAATCTTTATCAAGGAGCAGCTCTGTGGGGATAAAGCGTGGCTATAAGGGAAATCTAGGAGAGCTAGTATGGAGATAGTGATGCAGATAAAAACAATTATGCTATATTTGTATATATATATATATATATATATATATATATATATATATATATATATATATATATATATATATATATATATATATATATATATATATATATATATATATATATATATATATGGGCACAGGAATGGCTGTATGGTAAGTAGCTTGCTTACCAATGACATGGTTCCAGGTTCAGTCCCTCTGCATGGCACCTTGAGCAAGTGTCTTCTACTATGGCCTCAGGCCAACCAAAGTGAGTGGATTTGGTAGATGGAACTAAAAGAAGCCTGTCGTATATATATATGTGTGTGTGTGTGTGTATGCTTGTGTGTCTGTGTTTGCCCCCCCCCCCCAACACCGCTTGACAACTGATGCTGGCGTGTTTACACCCCCATAACATAGCGGTTCGGCAAAAGAGACTGATAGAATAAGTACTAGGCTTACAAAGAATAAGTCTTGGGGTTGATTTGCTTGACTACAGGCAGTGCTCCAGCATGGCCACAGCCGAATAATTGAAACAATTAAAAGAATAACAGAATATATATATATATATATATATATATATATATATATGATGATGATTATAAAGCTCAATTTAATTTTAATTTTTTATAAATTGATTTTAATTGAGTTTTTACCTGTAATTTTGGATTTTGTCCCTAATATTATTATATATATATATATATATATATATATATATATATATATATATATATATATATATATAGAAAGAGAGAGAGAGATGACTAGATATATTCAGAAGATAATTACTTATGTACAAGAATATTCATATTTATATGTACACAGACACAAATGAATTTGCATAGAGCATAAAAAAATACAGAATACTTAGGAGAGAATGCATAGATTTTTAACTCAACAACTGTTTCTGGAAGCCTGGAATTATGTTGTAATTGTAATGTTCATAATTATGGCTTGGCTGTGTGTTAAGTAGCTTGCTTCTCAAAGACATGATTCCTAGTTCAGTCCCACTGCATGGCACCTTGGGAAAATGTCTTCTGCTATAACCTCAGGCTGGCCAAAGCCTTGTGAGAGGATTTGGTAGATGGAAACTGAAAGAAGCCCGTTGTGTATATCTTGATATAAAAAATCCATTCTGTCTGTCTGTTTGTGCGCTTATAACTCAAGTATTGTTCATCCAATCGTGCTGAAATTTTAAACATGGATACATGGGAGAGCAGGGTGTTCTGTAATCTAAAAAGATTTTCAAAATTGTTAGTTTCAAAGTGAGAATCACTATTTTTGTAATCTTTATGTCCTGTTTGTTCCACCATTAAAATAACCAGTTGCTCAGACAGCCTGCACATACCATTTCGCTAGCAACAAGGGGAGTACAGGATGACAGTCAGCCAAAACTGTCGCTATGCTGTCTCTCTTCTTTCCTCTCTCTGTGGGGTTAATAATCTTAATCTTTAGTTACAGTTTCTCATTCAAACTACATAATAGGCAGAATTGTTGGATGAAGACAGTAGGGTGTTTTGAGGGAGATTTGGCTGCTATTTCCACCAGGTCTTACGTCTATATTGTTATGTGACATACTGTCCTATATATTATATATTCCTTATGCTTTCCAAAACTGAGTTACAGATTTTGACGTATGGGGTGTCAAAAGATTCAGTACTATTTTGACTACAAATTAAACTTAATTTCCATTCACATATTTGCATTTCAAAAATTCAACATTATAATCTTTTTCATAAATCAACTATCATAAAATTTTATACGATGACATCACATTTTCTATACGTGTGTGTACCTTAAAAGACATCAATCATCACAACACACACCTTCACTCACTCACTCTCTCTTTCTCACTCTCTTTCTCTCTCACACACGCACGCGCACACGTCCATTTCATATAGACGTACATACATCTTTCAATTTCTTGCTCTGTTCTTTTCACTTTCTCTTCTTTCAATTTCTGCTTTCTTCAAATAAAATTTTTATGGATAGAACTGCTTACGAAAATAGGGATTAATGTATAATTTCTTTCTATGTTCCTAATATTTTGTTTACAATATTGGGAAAAATATGCTATCAAACAAAAGACGTAATCTCTCCAGAAACAAGTATAAAGCAAGGAGGATTGTAGAAAACCCAAGGCGAGAGTATGAAGTGAGAAGCAAGATGGGATTTTCTCAAGATCAGCAAAGGCATGCTGCAGCACTTGATGCTGGATCATTAAATCAATGTTTTAATGATTAGACAGAGGTCCAATAGAATAGCTCTCAGAAACAGACTACGTACAAATTTAATCCCATAGTAACGCCGGGTATTTCTGCTAGTATATATATTATATATATATATATATATATATATATATATATATATATACATATAAAAGCTTACTAGGAAATGGTTGTGTGGTGTTCAATCAAATAATAATATTTATATATATATATATATATGTATACATGGCTACAGGACATCACCAACAGGAAACAACAGGAAATATGAAAGCAAATGAGTTCGATACACAAACAACGTGAGAGACAAATGAAAACAGGACAAGTAACATAAAGAACGACCCTTCATCAGTTGTCGGCTGTCAATCTACTCCTCATTTCGAGCAGTGAACGACAATATGAGTCTTCAAAGACAGTTGCTCCCATAAGTACCAAAATAAAATTTGGGATTTATGGAGAGTCAAAGTTGGGGACAAAAACAGGACAGTGGAGACATACAAAGAAAGCGAGCGAAAACAAACATGGAGGGTCATTAGACCAGAACGAGGGTAAAATAGCAAATGCTGGAGAAATATTTTCTTTGACAAGAGAAAAGATAGAAGAGAGAGATAGGATACATCCAGTCTTTAGAACAGTCCTGAAAGAAAAGAAAAATGATCATGTGAGGAAAAGAAAGATGGATGATGGTCACGTGTGAGCAACGAGAGAGAGAGAACAGGAGAAAGAGGGGAGAAAATTTAAGGTAAATTTTCTCTAACCACTCCTTAGGGTATTGTCCTTCCATTTTCTTTTCTTTTTTTTTTTTCCCCTCATGCTTGATTTACCCCTAACCTGCTGTCCATCACTACTTAATCTACCTTCCTCTAAATTGAAATTACTACTACCCCTCCAATTAGATTATATAGAAATTAAATTCTTGTTTGATTCACTAGACTGTTGAATAGCAGCCCAGTCAAGATGGTATCTTTTGTTCTCTTACTCTTGTTTTTTGCACACATCTACAAAATGACTTTCTAAAATGAAATTCCATTATGCAGCTGAGGAGTACATTTTCATTACACATTTCATGTAGTGTTCTGACTACATGAATAAATGAAGTTTGTACGAAACGTACGTACTGCTATAGCCTATTGAATTTTTGTTGCTTTTCTTCAAATTTTATACATATACATATACATATATATATATATATATATATATACATGCATATATATATTATTTATATTATTATTATTATATATATATATATATATATATATATATATATATATATATATATATATATATATATATATATGTATATGTATATATATGTATATGTGTATATATATATATATATATATATATATATATATATATATATATATTAGTTTGAATGATTCATTTAAGAATTGAAGCACATGCTAGTTTGTGTGTATTCTTAAATATAATAGAATGAATATGTCTCTATTGAATTGACTGAAATGTCTGTCTT
The DNA here is from genome assembly GCF_046866305.1 of Octopus bimaculoides. Classification (NCBI taxonomy): domain Eukaryota; kingdom Metazoa; phylum Mollusca; class Cephalopoda; order Octopoda; family Octopodidae; genus Octopus; species Octopus bimaculoides. The sequence goes on from NC_142944.1 coordinate 9,171,845, forward strand.
ATATCATGATGAACAATTAATGTTGCCATTTTGTGTCTAATAGTCTTGGTTTCCATCTGTAAACTTTGTGTCAGACAATAAATTAAATTGAACTTCAATTGTATTTTTCTCCCTTACCTTAATCTGTTTCTTGACTTTGAGCAAGACGCTTTATTTCTTGCTTGCTCAATCTACTTAGCTGGCAAAATCTATTTGTACTTGTATTTCAAAGGGCCAGCCTTGTCACATTTTGTGTCACTGAATTTCCCTGAGAACAATGTTAAAAGTACTTGTGTCTGTGGAGTGCTCAGCCACTTGCACGTTAATTTCATGACAGGCTGTTCTTTTAATCATATCAGCTGGAACCCTCATCATCGTAACCAGTAGAGTGCCAATTGTGTTAGACCATAAATTTTATTTTTCTTGCCTTTTTTAATCTGTGCTTTAGTTGAATGACAGCTCTTGAACACACCCACACACTTTTTATATAATCATGTTTCAGCTTCAAAAACCCCACTGGCTTAAAATTAGTAGGCTGTGTCATGGTTGATTAAGTTTATGTAATGCCTAATGAGTTTCATGATTTACGTCATCTCATGTAATCAGTTATGAGTACATTAAATAAATTTCTACTGAAACAATTGTTGCAAATTTAAACCTCCATTCAGCTCTTATTTGTTATAAGATATATATATATATATATATATATATATATATATATATATATATATATATATATATATATATAAGTCAGTAAATAGTGGGGTTGTGTTAACCACACGTGGAGAAATAATAGGAAAATGAAAAAAAGCCAGAATGCTGAACTGGAAGCATAATTTAATAAAGATTTTTTCTAACCGGTTTTCATTGTGATGAAGCAAATTATCAAGAAGGAGAATGAAAATGTTTTTTTTACAAAGAAGTACAAAAAAGTACAAAATGAAGAAAATAATATATAAAACAATAATATATAAAAAAAATAAATATACCCATACATTATATTGTCTTTGAGCTTTTGTAGTTCAATAGTAGTTCATGTATAAATTGGTAGGAAAAATAAGGATGCATGAGAGTTGAGAGTTTTGTTAGGTTTAAAAAAAAGGGGTTAAAATTTTGTGTTAAGCAGGAAATGTGGTGTCAAAACAGGAAGTATGTGTAAGGGGAGACAAGTGTTTTTAGTTAGAGTTATGAACTCTTTTTTTCCAAACAGGAAGTTTGTGTCTGTTCATAGAGAAATAAGGTCACTGAGGGGTTTGTGTGTTAAGAAATGGTTGGAATTTCTCTATGAAAAGATTCTCCTTGTTGATTCTTTCTTGTGTGGAGATTCTGTCTTTACATTGATAGAAAGGGAATATAATGAATTTAGGGTTTTTGTTTCTGGCGCAAGAGTCTATGTGGCCACTGAGTGGAATTTGGCGGTATTGAGGGGGGTTTATTTGTTCCTTATGGACAGCTACTCTTCTACGTAATGGGAGGCTTGTCTGTCCGATATAGAAGTTTTGACAACCTGCGCAAGTAAGGACATAAATGAGGTTACTCGAGGAACAAGAGAAATTGGTTTTAATTTTAAACTTTGTTCCTCGTTTGAAGGTAAATTCAGAGCCTTCAAGTAGGTAGGGGCAGGTGCCACAATTAGGGCGTGCACATTTTTTAACTGATGGGGGTGGAAGTGGTGTATGTAGTTTGGAATTGGTTAATAATGTTTTCAAAGATCTGTGTTGCCTTTTGCATTTAAGGACTTTGTGTGTATTAATGATATTGTTCATTTTCGGGTCTGTGGTGAGTACGCTTACAAGATCTCAAAAAAACACTGTTACAATGCCAATATCCCTCCACACTCATAGATCTTGGAATAAAACGTGCCAAGGAACTTGACAAAAACACACTAAAAACCAACCAACATAATAACACACCCAACCCCAAAATACTGCCATACATCTCCACCCATAACCACAATAACATCGAAGCATTCACCACAATTAAACAAAACCTCCCCTTACTCACCACAGACCTGAAAATGAACAATATCATTAATACACACAAAGTCCTTAAATGCAAAAGGCAACACAAATCTTTGAAAACATTATTAACCAATTCCAAACTACATACACCACTGCCACCCCCATCAGTTAAAAAATGTGCACGCCCTAATTGTGGCACCTGCCCCTACCTACTTGAAGGCTCTGAATTTACCTTCAAACGAGGAACAAAGTTTAAAATTAAAACCAATTTCTCTTGTTCCTCGAGTAACCTCATTTATGTCCTTACTTGCGCAGGTTGCCAAAACTTCTATATCGGACAGATGAGCCTCCCATTACGTAAAAGAGTAGCTGTCCATAAGGAACAAATAAACCTCCCTCAATACCGCCAAATTCCACTCAGTGGCCACATAGACTCTTGCGCCAGAAACAAAAACCCTAAATTTATTATATTCCCTTTCTATCAATGTAAAGACAGAATCTCCACACAAGAAAGAATCAACAAGGAGAATCTTTTCATAGAGAAATTCCAACCATTTCTTAACACACACACCCCTCAGTGACCTTATTTCTCTATGAACAGACACAAACTTCCTGTTTGGAAAAAAAGAGTTCATAACTCTAACTAAAAACACTTGTCTCCCCTTACACACACTTCCTGTTTTGACATCACATTTCCTGCTTAACACAAACTTTTAACCCCTTTTTTTAAACCTAACAAAACTCTCAACTCTCATGCATCCTTATTTTTCCTACCAATTTATACATGAACTACTATTGAACTACAAAAGCTCAAAGACAATATAATGTATGGATATATTTATTATTTTTTTAATATATTATTGTTTTATATATTATTTTCTTCATTTTGTACTTTTTTGTACTTCTTTGTAAAAAAACATTTTCATTCTCCTTCTTCTTGATAATTTGCTTCATCGCAATGAAAACCGGTTAGAAAAAATCTTTATTAAATTATGCTTCCAGTTCAGCATTCTGGCTTTTTTTCATTTTCCTATACATATATATATATATATATATATATATATATATATATATATATTGTGGTCGATGCCAGCTCCTCTGGCCCCTGTGCTGGTAGCATATAAAAAACACCCACCACGCTCTCGGAGTGGTTAGCATTAGGGAGGGCATCCAACTGTAGAAACACTGCCAGATCAGATTGGAGCCTGGTGCAGCCTCCTGTCTTCCCAGACCCCAGTTGAACCGTCCAACCCATGCCAGCATAGAAAACGGACGTTAAACGATGATGATATATATAAACGATGATATATATATATATATAATTTGGTTAGAGGTTACGTTAGTCTCATGAAGGGATGGTGTCATCCAAGGAAATACTGGTTCAATTCCTAATATTTTGGGGAAATTGATTTCCTTAAAATAATAGGTGTGTATATAAAAACCTGTAGTTTACATTCCTTTATATATGTGTGTGTGTGTTTGTGTTTGTGTTATGCGGTTCAGCAAAAGAGGAATAAGAACCAGGCTTTAAAAATAAAACAAGTACTGGTGTTGATTCATTTAACTAAAACACTTCATAGCAGTGCCCCAGCATGGCCACAATCTAATGACTCAAACAAGTAAACGATAAAAGGAAAACAAAATATGTATAACTTTTGGTCAGAATAACTTGCAACTTAAGAGGCTAGAAGCATGGATTTTGAATGCTAGAAACACATTTCTTTCAATTGTATAAATCAATTTTGAATAATTAATTCTTCAATCACATAGTTCCTGTTTCAGTCCCACTGCATGGCACCTTGGGCAAATGACTTCTACTTATAGCCTCAGACCAACTAAAGGCTTGTGAGTGGATTTAGTTGATGGAAATTGAAAGAAGCCCGTTGTGCATATATGTATATATATACATGTATATGTTTGTGTGTCTGTGTTTGGTACCTCACCATTCGTTGACAACCAATGTTGGTGTGTTTATGTCCCCGTAACTTAGTGGTTCAGCAAAAGAAGCCAATGGAATAAATACTAGGCTTACAAAGAATAAGTCCTAAGGCTGATTTGTTCAACTAAAGGCGGTGCTCCAGCATGGCTGCAGTCATAATGACTGAGACGAATAAAAGAATAAAAGAATACAGGGTGTGGTGAATATATTGTCATCTAAATTACAGTCTGGGAAGTTAGGTGGCCAGATTTTAGGGGCGGTGTAGTCGCAAAAATTGTCTGACAGTCACGACTGGGTTCTCTTGCTTATGTGGCATGGTGCAAAGTCTTGTTGCCAGACATAAGGTCTTCCAGCAGCCACCCTCTTGACCCAGGGTAGCACTGCCTCTTCTAGGCACTTGATGTAGGTCTCCGTGTTGCATCTGAGGCCATGTGGGATGATGAATGGAGGCATAACGTTGCCATCAATAGTGATCACTCCAAACACCATGATGTTGACTGGATGTTTGATTTTTATCACTCTCAGCATGATTTTCATCGCTTCTGGGGTGATTTTATCAATTCCACCATGATTTTTATCACTTCCAGCATGAATGCCAAGCAGTACAGCATGTCATTTCCAAATTTCTGGCAGAGTGAATTATGTCATGGTGTTGTTTTTCTCACAGACTGTGCCCAACTGACCCTACTATACTGAGTAATCGACAAAATCAAAAACAAAGAATTTGCGTGCATGAAATTACAAATATAAAATCACAACAATTTACTCATCGCACCCTCATCATCATCATCATCATTTAATGTCCACTTTCCATGCTAGCATGGATTGGACATTTTGACTGGGGACTGGCGAAGCTGATGGCTACACCAGACTCCAATCTGATCTGGCAGTGTTTCTACAGCTGGATGCCCTTACTAACGCCATCCACTCCGAGAGTGTAGTGGGTGCTTTTATGTGCCACCATATAAGAGTTCAGGATGTAAGTGAATCAGATACTTAAATGGTAATGCACTGGGCCGGGTTAAATAAAAGGAATCATGTATATTACAAAAGCATAGAAACAAATAGCTACATACTGAAGTATAGACAAATTATTATTCCAATTGTAAATACATTTACATTGGGTAAATCTGTTCGATTTTTACATGATGAGAGTTCAAACCGGTAAAAAGTATGTTGGTTTTTATCTTTTGAATTATTTTTTATTTAATTTAGTTTGAAAGGGTTGATTATGATTAATTATGGATAGATAATTTTTATAAATTTATGATATAAAGTTGGCAAAAAGTATGTGAATAATTTCGGATTATTTTATATTAAGATATTATATTAACCTGAGGAAATTATGAGTCTCAAGGCTGCACATGGATACAAACGCTGCACCAATTATACTGCACTTAATAGACTCCAGATCTTTGCTAATTGCAAGCTCTGAATTTTTTTTTTTTTTTTTTTCAAAGCATTTGCTCATTACAATGTCCTTAGACCACTGAAAATGTAAGAGCTTCTAGAAGAAAACGGATGCTGAACAGAAGTCAATAGATGACGATGTACATTAAACTTAAAAGATTGGAGGTCATATTGAAGAGGAAAACAAGACTGCGGAAGGGAATTCCAAAGTTCAGAGGTGCAGGGGAAAAAAATTGGTACTGTAAAGTGCTTTATGACACTTAGGAGGTTGCAGAGAGTATACTGATGAGAACTGGATGCAAGTCTAGTTGATTGCTGCTAAGTTCTTAAAGGAGGAACCAAAGAAGAGAGCTCAGCTGAACAATGTCCATGGAAATACTTATAGAAAAGAGACAAGGAAGCCACATGACAACAATGAAAGAGTAAATCCAATTTAGAAGATAGATCAGGACCAATAAGCATTACAAATATGGCGTTGAATGCAGTTCAACAGAGTTAAACAATCCACAGGAGCACCTGTCCATATGTAAATAATAATTAATAATAATAATAGATGGATAATGGTTTATTCATTACAGCTGTTTCCAATGAATTTTTTTATCGATACATAGATACATTAAGTGCATTTTACTTGTCAGGGAATCATGAAGGGGCACAAACTGGCAACTACTGGAATGTTTTAAATGTGGAATTCATGTATATTCACCTGATGAGAAAGTATTTTTTTCCACATGTAATATTTCTAATCATTGATAAAAATTCATTGGAAACAGCTGTAGTGAATGAACCATTATCCATTTGTTGTTATTTATTTATTTGTGTGTGCGTGTTTGTCTTCTCCCCACTCCACTACTTGACAACCAGTATTGATTTGTTTGAATGCCCATCATTTGTTACTGAAAGAATGCTGGTCGCCAGAGGTCGACTTTGCCTTTCATCCTTTTGGGATCAAAAAAATAAGTACCATTCAAACACTGGGGTTGATGTCATTGACTGGTCCCCCTCCCCAACAAATTTCAGGCTTTGTGCCTTTATTAGAAAGGATTATTTAGGTTGCAAACTGGCAGGATTTTTAGCACTGTGGAAAAAATGCTTAGTGGCATTTTGTACATTTTTCCGTTCAGAGTTCAAATGCCATTGGAGGTCAACTTTGCCTTTCATTCTTTCAAAGTTAATAAAATAATTACCAGTCTCTCTATTCATTTGCCTTCCTGTTTGTCTGTCAATCTGTTTATTTGTCTGTCAATCTATTTATTTGCCTTCTTGTTTGTCTGCCTGTCCGTCAATCTATTTGCCTATTCATTTGCCTTCCTGATTACCTGCCTGTCTGTCAATTTCTCTGTCAATTTGTTTATCTGTCTGTCAATTTCTCTGTCTATTCATTTGCCTTCCTGCTTGCCTGCCTGTCTGTCAATCTGTTTATCTGTCTGTCAATTTCTCTGTCAATCTGTCTGTCTATTCATTTGCCTTCCTGCTTGCCTGCCAGTCTGTCAATCTGTTTATCTGTCTGTCAATTGCTCTGTCAATCTGTCTGTCTATTCATTTGCCTTCCTGCTTGCCTGCCAGTCTGTCAATCTATTTATCTGTCTGTCAATTTCTCTGTCAATCTATCTGTCTATTCATTTGCCTTCCTGCTTGCCTGCCAGTCTGTCAATCTGTTTATCTGTCTGTCAATCTGTCTGTCTATTCATTTGCCTTCCTGTTTGCCTGCCAGTCTGTCAATCTGTTTATCTGTCTGTCAATTGCTCTGTCAATCTGTCTGTCTATTCATTTGCCTTCCTGTTTGACTGCCAGTCTGTCAATTTGTTTATCTGTCTGTCAATTTCTCTGTCAATCTATCTGTCTATTCATTTGCCATCCTGCTTGCCTGCCAGTCTGTCAATCTATTTATCTGTCTGTCAATTTCTCTGTCAATCGATCTGTCTATTCATTTGCCTTGCTGCTTGCCTGCCAGTCTGTCAATCTGTTTATGTGTCTGTCAATTTCTCTGTCAATCTGTCTGTCTAATCATTTGCCTTCCTGTTTGCCTGCCTGTCTGTCAATCTGTTTATCTGTCTGTCAATCTGTCTGTCTATTCATTTGCCTTCCTGCTTGCCTGCCAGTCTGTCAATCTGTTTATCTGTCTGTCAATTGCTCTGTCAATCTGTCTGTCTATTCATTTGCCTTCCTGCTTGCCTGCCAGTCTGTCAATCTATTTATCTGTCTGTCAATTTCTCTGTCAATCTATCTGTCTATTCATTTGCCTTCCGGCTTGCCTGCCAGTCTGTCAATCTGTTTATCTGTCTGTCAATCTGTCTGTCTATTCATTTGCCTTCCTGTTTGCCTGCCAGTCTGTCAATCTGTTTATCTGTCTGTCAATTGCTCTGTCAATCTGTCTGTCTATTCATTTGCCTTCCTGTTTGACTGCCAGTCTGTCAATTTGTTTATCTGTCTGTCAATTTCTCTGTCAATCTATCTGTCTATTCATTTGCCATCCTGCTTGCCTGCCAGTCTGTCAATCTGTTTATGTGTCTGTCAATTTCTCTGTCAATCTGTCTGTCTAATCATTTGCCTTCCTGTTTGCCTGCCTGTCTGTCAATCTGTTTATCTGTCTGTCAATCTGTCTGTCTATTCATTTGCCATCCTGCTTGCCTGCCAGTCTGTCAATCTGTTTATGTGTCTGTCAATTTCTCTGTCAATCTGTCTGTCTAATCATTTGCCTTCCTGTTTGCCTGCCTGTCTGTCAATCTGTTTATCTGTCTGTCAATCTGTCTGTCTATTCATTTGCCATCCTGCTTGCCTGCCAGTCTGTCAATCTATTTATCTGTCTGTCAATTTCTCTGTCAATCTGTCTGTCTATTCATTTGCCTTCCTGCTTGCCTGCCAGTCTGTCAATCTGTTTATCTGTCTGTCAATTTCTCTGTCAATCTGTCTGTCTATTCATTTGCCTTCCTGCTTGCCTGCCAGTCTGTCAATCTGTTTATCTGTCTGCCAATTGCTCTGTCAATCTGTCTGTCTATTCGTTTGCCTTCCTGCTTGCCTGCCAGTCTGTCAATCTGTTTATGTGTCTGTCAATTTCTCTGTCAATCTGTCTGTCTATTCATTTGCCTTCCTGTTTGCCTGCCTGTCTGTCAATCTGTTTATCTGTCTGTCTATTCATTTGCCATCCTGCTTGCCTGCCAGTCTGTCAATCTATTTATCTGTCTGTCAATTTATCTGTCTGTCAATTTCTCTGTCAATCTATCTGTCTATTCATTTGCCTTCCTGCTTGCCTGCCAGTCTGTCAATCTGTTTATCTGTCTGTCAATTTCTCTGTCAATCTGTCTGTCTATTCATTTGCCTTCCTGCTTGCCTGCCAGTCTGTCAATCTGTTTATCTGTCTGCCAATTGCTCTGTCAATCTGTCTGTCTATTCATTTGCCTTCCTGCTTGCCTGCCAGTCTGTCAATCTGTTTATCTGTCTGCCAATTGCTCTGTCAATCTGTCTGTCTATTCATTTGCCTTCCTGCTTGCCTGCCAGTCTGTCAATCTGTTTATCTGTCTGACTATTCATTTGCCTTCCTGTTTGTCTGCCACTCTGTCAATCTATTTATCTGTCTGTCAATTTCTCTGTCAATCTGTTTATCTGTCTGTCAATTTCTCTGTCAATCTGTCTGTCTATTCATTTGCCTGCCAGTCTGTCAATCTGTTTATCTGTCTGTCAATTGCTCTGTCAATCTGCCTGTCTATTCATTTGCCTTCCTGCTTGCCTGCCAATCTGTTTATCTGTCTGTCAATCTGTCTGTCTATTCATTTGCCATCCTGCTTGCCTGCCAGTCTGTCAATCTATTTATCTGTCTGTCAATTTCTCTGTCAATCTATCTGTCTATTCATTTGCCTTCCTGCTTGCCTGCCAGTCTGTCAATTGCTCTGTCAATCTGTCTGTCTATTCATTTGCCTTCCTGCTTGCCTGTCAGTCTGTCAATCTGTTTATCTGTCTGCCAATTGCTCTGTCAATCTGTCTGTCTATTCATTTGCCTTCCTGCTTGCCTGCCAGTCTGTCAATCTGTTTATCTGTCTGTCAATTTCTCTGTCAATCTATCTGTCTATTCATTTGCCTTCCTGCTTGCCTGCCAGTCTGTCAATCTGTTTATCTGTCTGTCAATCTATCTGTCTATTCATTTGCCTTCCTGCTTGCCTGCCAGTCTGTCAATCTGTTTATCTGTCTGTCAATTTCTCTGTCAATCTGTCTGTCTATTCATTTGCCTTCCTGCTTGCCTGCCAGTCTGTCAATCTGTTTATCTGTCTGTCAATTGCTCTGTCAATCTGTTTGTCTATTCATTTGCCTTCCTGCTTGCCTGCCAGTCTGTCAATCTGTTTATCTGTCTGTCAATTTCTCTGTCAATCTGTCTGTCTATTCATTTGCCTTCCTGCTTTCCTGCCAGTCTGTCAATCTATTTATCTGTCTGTCAATCTGTCTGTCTATTCATTTGCCTTCCTGTTTGCCTGCCTGTCTGTCAATCTGTTTATCTGTATGTCAATTTCTCTGTCAATCTATCTGTCTATTCATTTGCCTTCCTGCTTGCCTGCCAGTCTGTTTATCTGTCTGTCAATTTCTCTGTCAATCTGTCTGTCAATTCATTTGCCTTCCTGCTTGCCTGCCAGTCTGTCAATCTATTTATCTCTCTGTCAATTGCTCTGTCAATCTGTCTGTCTATTCATTTACCTTCCTGCTTGCCTACCAGTCTGTCAATCTATTTATCTGTCTGTCAATTTCTCTGTCAATCTGTCTGTCTATTCATTTGCCTTCCTGCTTGCCTGCCAGTCTGTCAATCTGTTTATCTGTCTGTCAATTTCTCTGTCAATCTGTCTGTCTATTCATTTGCCTTCCTGCTTGCCTGCCAGTCTGTCAATCTGTTTATCTGTCTGCCAATTGCTCTGTCAATCTGTCTGTCTATTCGTTTGCCTTCGTGCTTGCCTGCCAGTCTGTCAATCTGTTTATGTGTCTGTCAATTTCTCTGTCAATCTGTCTGTCTATTCATTTGCCTTCCTGTTTGCCTGCCTGTCTGTCAATCTGTTTATCTGTCTGTCTATTCATTTGCCATCCTGCTTGCCTGCCAGTCTGTCAATCTATTTATCTGTCTGTCAATTTATCTGTCTGTCAATTTCTCTGTCAATCTATCTGTCTATTCATTTGCCTTCCTGCTTGCCTGCCAGTCTGTCAATCTGTTTATCTGTCTGTCAATTTCTCTGTCAATCTGTCTGTCTATTCATTTGCCTTCCTGCTTGCCTGCCAGTCTGTCAATCTGTTTATCTGTCTGCCAATTGCTCTGTCAATCTGTCTGTCTATTCATTTGCCTTCCTGCTTGCCTGCCAGTCTGTCAATCTGTTTATCTGTCTGCCAATTGCTCTGTCAATCTGTCTGTCTATTCATTTGCCTTCCTGCTTGCCTGCCAGTCTGTCAATCTGTTTATCTGTCTGACTATTCATTTGCCTTCCTGTTTGTCTGCCACTCTGTCAATCTATTTATCTGTCTGTCAATTTCTCTGTCAATCTGTTTATCTGTCTGTCAATTTCTCTGTCAATCTGTCTGTCTATTCATTTGCCTGCCAGTCTGTCAATCTGTTTATCTGTCTGTCAATTGCTCTGTCAATCTGCCTGTCTATTCATTTGCCTTCCTGCTTGCCTGCCAATCTGTTTATCTGTCTGTCAATCTGTCTGTCTATTCATTTGCCATCCTGCTTGCCTGCCAGTCTGTCAATCTATTTATCTGTCTGTCAATTTCTCTGTCAATCTATCTGTCTATTCATTTGCCTTCCTGCTTGCCTGCCAGTCTGTCAATTGCTCTGTCAATCTGTCTGTCTATTCATTTGCCTTCCTGCTTGCCTGTCAGTCTGTCAATCTGTTTATCTGTCTGCCAATTGCTCTGTCAATCTGTCTGTCTATTCATTTGCCTTCCTGCTTGCCTGCCAGTCTGTCAATCTGTTTATCTGTCTGTCAATTTCTCTGTCAATCTATCTGTCTATTCATTTGCCTTCCTGCTTGCCTGCCAGTCTGTCAATCTGTTTATCTGTCTGTCAATCTATCTGTCTATTCATTTGCCTTCCTGCTTGCCTGCCAGTCTGTCAATCTGTTTATCTGTCTGTCAATTTCTCTGTCAATCTGTCTGTCTATTCATTTGCCTTCCTGCTTGCCTGCCAGTCTGTCAATCTGTTTATCTGTCTGTCAATTGCTCTGTCAATCTGTTTGTCTATTCATTTGCCTTCCTGCTTGCCTGCCAGTCTGTCAATCTGTTTATCTGTCTGTCAATTTCTCTGTCAATCTGTCTGTCTATTCATTTGCCTTCCTGCTTTCCTGCCAGTCTGTCAATCTATTTATCTGTCTGTCAATCTGTCTGTCTATTCATTTGCCTTCCTGTTTGCCTGCCTGTCTGTCAATCTGTTTATCTGTATGTCAATTTCTCTGTCAATCTATCTGTCTATTCATTTGCCTTCCTGCTTGCCTGCCAGTCTGTTTATCTGTCTGTCAATTTCTCTGTCAATCTGTCTGTCTATTCATTTGCCTTCCTGCTTGCCTGCCAGTCTGTCAATCTATTTATCTCTCTGTCAATTGCTCTGTCAATCTGTCTGTCTATTCATTTACCTTCCTGCTTGCCTACCAGTCTGTCAATCTGTTTATCTGTATGTCAATTTCTCTGTCAATCTATCTGTCTATTCATTTGCCTTCCTGCTTGCCTGCCAGTCTGTCAATCTGTTTATCTGTCTGTCAATTTCTCTGTCAATCTGTCTGTCTATTCATTTGCCATCCTGTTTGCCTGCCACTCTGTCAATCTATTTATCTGTCTGTCAATCTGTCTGTCTATTCATTTGCCTTCCTGCTTTCCTGCCAGTCTGTCAATCTGTTTATCTGTCTGCCAATTGCTCTGTCAATCTGTCTGTCTATTCATTTGCCTTCCTGCTTGCCTGCCAGTCTGTCAATCTGTTTATCTGTCTGTCAATTTCTCTGTCAATCTGTCTGTCTATTCATTTGCCTTCCTGCTTGCCTGCCAGTCTGTCAATCTGTTTATCTGTCTGCCAATTGCTCTGTCAATCTGTCTGTCTATTCGTTTGCCTTCCTGCTTGCCTGCCAGTCTGTCAATCTGTTTATGTGTCTGTCAATTTCTCTGTCAATCTGTCTGTCTATTCATTTGCCTTCCTGTTTGCCTGCCTGTCTGTCAATCTGTTTATCTGTCTGTCTATTCATTTGCCATCCTGCTTGCCTGCCAGTCTGTCAATCTATTTATCTGTCTGTCAATTTATCTGTCTGTCAATTTCTCTGTCAATCTATCTGTCTATTCATTTGCCTTCCTGCTTGCCTGCCAGTCTGTCAATCTGTTTATCTGTCTGTCAATTTCTCTGTCAATCTGTCTGTCTATTCATTTGCCTTCCTGCTTGCCTGCCAGTCTGTCAATCTGTTTATCTGTCTGCCAATTGCTCTGTCAATCTGTCTGTCTATTCATTTGCCTTCCTGCTTGCCTGCCAGTCTGTCAATCTGTTTATCTGTCTGCCAATTGCTCTGTCAATCTGTCTGTCTATTCATTTGCCTTCCTGCTTGCCTGCCAGTCTGTCAATCTGTTTATCTGTCTGACTATTCATTTGCCTTCCTGTTTGTCTGCCACTCTGTCAATCTATTTATCTGTCTGTCAATTTCTCTGTCAATCTGTTTATCTGTCTGTCAATTTCTCTGTCAATCTGTCTGTCTATTCATTTGCCTGCCAGTCTGTCAATCTGTTTATCTGTCTGTCAATTGCTCTGTCAATCTGCCTGTCTATTCATTTGCCTTCCTGCTTGCCTGCCAATCTGTTTATCTGTCTGTCAATCTGTCTGTCTATTCATTTGCCATCCTGCTTGCCTGCCAGTCTGTCAATCTATTTATCTGTCTGTCAATTTCTCTGTCAATCTATCTGTCTATTCATTTGCCTTCCTGCTTGCCTGCCAGTCTGTCAATTGCTCTGTCAATCTGTCTGTCTATTCATTTGCCTTCCTGCTTGCCTGTCAGTCTGTCAATCTGTTTATCTGTCTGCCAATTGCTCTGTCAATCTGTCTGTCTATTCATTTGCCTTCCTGCTTGCCTGCCAGTCTGTCAATCTGTTTATCTGTCTGTCAATTTCTCTGTCAATCTATCTGTCTATTCATTTGCCTTCCTGCTTGCCTGCCAGTCTGTCAATCTGTTTATCTGTCTGTCAATCTATCTGTCTATTCATTTGCCTTCCTGCTTGCCTGCCAGTCTGTCAATCTGTTTATCTGTCTGTCAATTTCTCTGTCAATCTGTCTGTCTATTCATTTGCCTTCCTGCTTGCCTGCCAGTCTGTCAATCTGTTTATCTGTCTGTCAATTGCTCTGTCAATCTGTTTGTCTATTCATTTGCCTTCCTGCTTGCCTGCCAGTCTGTCAATCTGTTTATCTGTCTGTCAATTTCTCTGTCAATCTGTCTGTCTATTCATTTGCCTTCCTGCTTTCCTGCCAGTCTGTCAATCTATTTATCTGTCTGTCAATCTGTCTGTCTATTCATTTGCCTTCCTGTTTGCCTGCCTGTCTGTCAATCTGTTTATTTGTATGTCAATTTCTCTGTCAATCTATCTGTCTATTCATTTGCCTTCCTGCTTGCCTGCCAGTCTGTTTATCTGTCTGTCAATTTCTCTGTCAATCTGTTTATCTGTATGTCAATTTCTCTGTCAATCTATCTGTCTATTCATTTGCCTTCCTGCTTGCCTGCCAGTCTGTCAATCTGTTTATCTGTCTGTCAATTTCTCTGTCAATCTGTCTGTCTATTCATTTGCCTTCCTGTTTGCCTGCCACTCTGTCAATCTATTTATCTGTCTGTCAATCTGTCTGTCTATTCATTTGCCTTCCTGCTTTCCTGCCAGTCTGTCAATCTGTTTATCTGTCTGCCAATTGCTCTGTCAATCTGTCTGTCTATTCATTTGCCTTCCTGCTTGCTTGCCAGTCTGTTTATCTGTCTGTCAATTTCTCCGTCAATCTATCTGTCTATTCATTTGCCTTCCTGCTTGCCTGCCAGTCTGTCAATCTGTTTATCTGTCTGTCAATCTGTCTGTCTATTCATTTGCCTTCCTGCTTGCCTGCCAGTCTGTCAATCTGTTTATCTGTCTGTCTATTCATTTGCCTTCCTGCTTGCCTGCCAGTCTGTCAATCTATTTATCTGTCTGTCAATTGCTCTGTCAATCTGTCTGTCTATTCATTTGCCTTCCTGCTTGCCTGCCAGTCTGTCAATCTATTTATCTGTCTGTCAATTTCTCTGTCAATCTGTCTGTCTATTCATTTGCCTTCCTGCTTGCCTGCCAGTCTGTCAATCTGTTTATCTGTCTGTCAATTGCTCTGTCAATCTGTCTGTCTATTCATTTGCCTTCCTGCTTGCCTGCCAGTCTGTCAATCTATTTATCTGTCTGTCAATTTCTCTGTCAATCTATCTGTCTATTCATTTGCCTTCCTGCTTGCCTGCCAGTCTGTCAATCTGTTTATCTGTCTGTCAATCTGTCTGTCTATTCATTTGCCTTCCTGTTTGCCTGCCAGTCTGTCAATCTGTTTATCTGTCTGTCAATTGCTCTGTCAATCTGTCTGTCTATTCATTTGCCTTCCTGTTTGACTGCCAGTCTGTCAATTTGTTTATCTGTCTGTCAATTTCTCTGTCAATCTATCTGTCTATTCATTTGCCATCCTGCTTGCCTGCCAGTCTGTCAATCTGTTTATGTGTCTGTCAATTTCTCTGTCAATCTGTCTGTCTAATCATTTGCCTTCCTGTTTGCCTGCCTGTCTGTCAATCTGTTTATCTGTCTGTCAATCTGTCTGTCTATTCATTTGCCATCCTGCTTGCCTGCCAGTCTGTCAATCTATTTATCTGTCTGTCAATTTCTCTGTCAATCTGTCTGTCTATTCATTTGCCTTCCTGCTTGCCTGCCAGTCTGTCAATCTGTTTATCTGTCTGTCAATTTCTCTGTCAATCTGTCTGTCTATTCATTTGCCTTCCTGCTTGCCTGCCAGTCTGTCAATCTGTTTATCTGTCTGCCAATTGCTCTGTCAATCTGTCTGTCTATTCGTTTGCCTTCCTGCTTGCCTGCCAGTCTGTCAATCTGTTTATGTGTCTGTCAATTTCTCTGTCAATCTGTCTGTCTATTCATTTGCCTTCCTGTTTGCCTGCCTGTCTGTCAATCTGTTTATCTGTCTGTCTATTCATTTGCCATCCTGCTTGCCTGCCAGTCTGTCAATCTATTTATCTGTCTGTCAATTTATCTGTCTGTCAATTTCTCTGTCAATCTATCTGTCTATTCATTTGCCTTCCTGCTTGCCTGCCAGTCTGTCAATCTGTTTATCTGTCTGTCAATCTATCTGTCTATTCATTTGCCTTCCTGCTTGCCTGCCAGTCTGTCAATCTGTTTATCTGTCTGTCAATTTCTCTGTCAATCTGTCTGTCTATTCATTTGCCTTCCTGGTTGCCTGCCAGTCTGTCAATCTGTTTATCTGTATGTCAATTTCTCTGTCAATCTATCTGTCTATTCATTTGCCTTCCTGCTTGCCTGCCAGTCTGTCAATCTATTTATCTGTCTGTCAATTGCTCTGTCAATCTGTCTGTCTATTCATTTGCCTTCCTGTTTGCCTGCCTGTCTGTCAATCTGTTTATCTGTATGTCAATTTCTCTGTCAATCTATCTGTCTATTCATTTGCCTTCCTGCTTGCCTGCCAGTCTGTCAATCTGTTTATCTGTCTGTCAATTTCTCTGTCAATCTGTCTGTCTATTCATTTGCCTTCCTGCTTGCCTGCCAGTCTGTCAATCTATTTATCTCTCTGTCAATTGCTCTGTCAATCTGTCTGTCTATTCATTTACCTTCCTGCTTGCCTGCCTGTCTGTCAATCTGTTTATCTGTATGTCAATTTCTCTGTCAATCTATCTGTCTATTCATTTGCCTTCCTGCTTGCCTGCCAGTCTGTCAATCTGTTTATCTGTCTGTCAATTTCTCTGTCAATCTGTCTGTCTATTCATTTGCCTTCCTGTTTGCCTGCCACTCTGTCAATCTATTTATCTGTCTGTCAATTGCTCTGTCAATCTGTCTGTCTATTCATTTGCCTTCCTGCTTTCCTGCCAGTCTGTCAATCTGTTTATCTGTCTGCCAATTGCTCTGTCAATCTGTCTGTCTATTCATTTGCCTTCCTGCTTGCCTGCCAGTCTGTCAATCTGTTTATCTGTCTGTCAATTTCTCTGTCAATCTATCTGTCTATTCATTTGCCTTCCTGCTTGCCTGCCAGTCTGTCAATCTGTTTATCTGTCTGTCAATCTGTCTGTCTATTCATTTGCCTTCCTGCTTGCCTGCCAGTCTGTCAATCTGTTTATCTGTCTGTCTATTCATTTGCCTTCCTGCTTGCCTGCCAGTCTGTCAATCTATTTATCTGTCTGTCAATTGCTCTGTCAATCTGTCTGTCTATTCATTTGCCTTCCTGCTTGCCTGCCAGTCTGTCAATCTATTTATCTGTCTGTCAATTGCTCTGTCAATCTGTCTGTCTATTCATTTGCCTTCCTGCTTGCCTGCCTGTCTGTCAATCTGTTTATCTGTATGTCAATTTCTCTGTCAATCTATCTGTCTATTCATTTGCCTTCCTGCTTGCCTGCCAGTCTGTCAGTCTGTTTATCTGTCTGTCAATTTCTCTGTCAATCTATCTGTCTATTCATTTGCCTTCCTGCTTGCCTGCCAGTCTGTCAATCTGTTTATGTGTCTGTCAATTTCTCTGTCAATCTATCTGTCTATTCATTTGCCTTCCTGCTTGCCTGCCAGTCTGTCAATCTGTTTATCTGCCTGTCAATTTCTCTGTCAATCTGTCTGTCTATTCATTTGCCTTCCTGCTTGCCTGCCAGTCTGTCAATCTATTTATCTGTCTGTCAATTGCTCTGTCAATCTGTCTGTCTATTCATTTGCCTTCCTGCTTGCCTGCCAGTCTGTCAATCTATTTATCTGTCTGTCAATTGCTCTGTCAATCTGTCTGTCTATTCATTTGCCTTCCTGCTTGCCTGCCTGTCTGTCAATCTGTTTATCTGTCTGTCAATTTCTCTGTCAATCTATCTGTCTATTCAGTTGCCTTCCTGCTTGCCTGTCAGTCTGTCAGTCTGTTTATCTGTCTGTCAATTTCTCTGTCAATCTATTTGTCTATTCATTTGCCTTCCTGCTTGCCTGCCAGTCTGTCAATCTGTTTATGTGTCTGTCAATTTCTCTGTCAATCTATCTGTCTATTCATTTGCCTTCCTGCTTGCCTGCCAGTCTGTCAATCTGTTTATCTGTCTGTCAATTTCTCTGTCAATCTGTCTGTCTATTCATTTGCCTTCCTGCTTGCCTGCCAGTCTGTCAATCTATTTATCTGTCTGTCAATTGCTCTGTCAATCTGTCTGTCTATTCATTTGCCTTCCTGCTTGCCTGCCAGTCTGTCAATCTGTTTATCTGTATGTCAATTTCTCTGTCAATCTATCTGTCTATTCATTTGCCTTCCTGCTTGCCTGCCAGTCTGTCAATCTGTTTATGTGTCTGTCAATTTCTCTGTCAATCTGTCTGTCTATTCATTTGCCTTCCTGCTTGTCTACCTGTCTATCAATTTGTTAGTCTATCTGTTTGTCTTCCTGCCTGCCTTCCATTCCAACCATCTTGTTTTTAATTTTTTTTCGTTTGTTTGCATGCATAATCTATTTAGGATCACGTTATTTAGTGTTCCTTTTTATTTTCTATTGCATTTCAGACCATGTTATTATCATCATAATCATCATCATCATTATTATTATTATTATTATTATTATTATTATTATTATTATTTATTTAGTTAGTTTTTTTGTTGTCATGAGATTTTCATGTTATTTCTTGGAGGTTCAAGTGGTCATGTAACCATGTAAGAGTCTCTCCCGCCACACACACACACACACGCGCACACACACACACACACATACATACTCACACATTTTGTTAGCTTGCCAATTAAGCTACTTGTCAAGGTTGGCAACTTTATTTTTAACTGATGACTACAATTGTCACTGAGATAATTCATGCACATATTAAAACATTCATAGGAGACAGCGGGAGAGCGTTTACAACGTTTGCGTCTCGTGAATTCATTAATGTAACGAGACTAATTTAGCTCGTTGTCTCATTCTCTAACCTTAATATCTTTCATTTGAAATAAACCACTAAATGTCACGAACAAATGAAGGACCCCTTTTATCCGATCACTTACTCTGATAGAAAAAGCAGCCATATTTTCTTCAAATTTATTTATTTTTTTTTTTTTTATGAACTCATTTGGCAATAACACACCTAAAGAAAAAACAGAATGGTCATGGATGGAACGTCTTTGCTGATATGCCTACAATGTTCTTTGTCAAAGCTGGATTCATCATCATCATCATCACCACCACCACCATCATCATCATCATCATCATCATCATCATCATCATCATAATCATCATTATCATAATCATCGTCATCATCATCATCATCATCATCATCATCATCATAATCATCATCATCATAATAATAATCATCATCATCATCTTCCTCATCATCATCATAATCATCATCATCATAATCATCGTCATCATCATCATCATCATCATCATCATCATAATCATCATCATCATCATAATAATCATCATCGTCATAATAATAATCATCATCATCATCATCATCTTCATCATAATCATCATCATCATCATAATAATCATCATCAAAATCATCACCATCATCATCATAATCATCATCATAATCATCATCATCATCATCATCATCATCATAATCATCATCATAACAATAATCATCATCATCATCATCATCACCATCAACTTCATCATTATCATCATCATAATCATCATCATAATCATCTTCATCATCATCGTCTTCATTGCCATTTAACCATTCATCATTTAGATTACTCAATGAAATGAAATAATTATTTATTCACATTGTTTTGAATTAATCACACCTTATGTCAGAGCTTTGTGATTTCAGTGATGTTGTGGTTTATTCTTAGACTGACATTGTAGGAAAGGTGTGGGAAGCCTGATCTAGATAGACTGGACATAAAACAGGTTGAATATCTCGGCTGGATTTGGCCAGTTTGAATGCTAAATGGTTAACGCCTCCGATCCATGCTGGCATAGATTGGAGATTAAATAACAATAACAAAACAGCAAAACTCTACTTGTCATGCTAATCTTTTACTTGTTTCAGTCTTAGACTGTGGCCATGCTGGGGCACCACCTTAAAGTGTTTTTAAGAACTTGAGGAATCAACTCAAGTTCTTATTTTCTTTTTAAAACCAAGTACTTATTCTATTGGTCTTTTTTGGCAAACTGCTAAGTTACAAAGACATAAACACACCAGCACCTGTTGTTGAGTAGTGGTAGGGGACAAACATAAATACAGACACACATTCACATGCATATGTATAAATATATGCAATGGGCTTCTTTCAGTTTCCATCTATCAAATTCACCCACAAGGCTTTGGTTGGACCAAAGCTATAGTAGAAGACACACGCCCAAAGTTCCACACAGAATTAACCTGGAACCATGTGGTTAGGATACAAACTTCTTACCACACAGCCATATTAACACCAATGTGCTAGAAACAGTAGCCCCGTCAACCTCAAATCTCAAACTTACCATCTTAAAAATGTAAAGAGATGTTGGATAAAACAGACCTAGAGACAGGAAAGTTGGAATAGTCATGGCTGGAATGGTTTTGGTTATAGGTCTACAAAGCCTAAGCCAACAATAGTAAATTATGTCAGTGCATTCATTAGATTATGGCACTTTGAATAGTTTTGTAAATTATTTTTTTCCTTTTTCTGAATTCGTCTTGTTGCTATGGTTTCAGAAAGCTTTCTTTAATATACTATTCAAGACAATGTTTACAATTGCACTGGTTTGCAGAACAAAGATTCTGGTTAAAGAGGCAAAGAGAAAAAAGAGCAATGCATTTAATAACAAAACCATCATTGTAATCACCACCACCGCTACCACCATCATCATCGTCGTCGTTGTCGTCATCATCATCATCATTCCTATCATCATCATCCATCACCATCAACCATCATCATCATCATCATCACCATCACCAACAGAATTTTGGTGACACTTGTTTACGACAACTGCTGCAATGTCAAGAGAAGGAAACACAAAAATACATACAAACACACACATATATATATGTACATAAATGCATACTTATGTGTGTGTGTGTAATAATAATA
Source organism: Octopus bimaculoides (assembly GCF_046866305.1). NCBI lineage: Eukaryota > Metazoa > Mollusca > Cephalopoda > Octopoda > Octopodidae > Octopus > Octopus bimaculoides. The sequence goes on from NC_142944.1 coordinate 9,192,366, forward strand.
ATAACAATCCTTTCTACTATAGGCACAAAGCCTGAATTTTTAGGAGGAGGGAGTTAGGGTTAGGGTTTCATTGCTCCCCACCCCCAGTGTGAAACTGTTATTTATTTTATTGAACCCGAAAGGATGAAAGGCAAAGTCCACCCAGAATGTCAAGATGCACAAAATGCAACAAAGCATTTTACCTGGTGTGCTAATGATTCTGCCAGCTCGCCACCTTAATAATTTCAAATTTTTGCCACAAGGGCAGCTTGGGGGAGGGGATTAAGTCGATTACATCGACCCCAGCGTGTAACTGGTACTTATTTAATCAACCCCAAAAGGATGAAAGGCAAAGTCAATCTCGGCAGAATTTGAACTCAGAACATAGCAACGGGTGAAATACCACTAAGCATTTCAGCCAGCATACTAACAATTCTGCTAAGTTGTGACCTTAATAATAATAACAATATTAATAATAACAACAATAACAACAATAATAATAATGATATTTTGAAATTTTGGCACAAAATAATTTTAGTTTTTCTCTATCAGGTCTAGTTATCTGACTGGACCTGATAGAGTAAGTATTTTATTCATACAAGAAACATATAATATGAATCAATAAAGAGAACGTAACACATAATAAAACAAAGTACAAATAAAAATTGAAAATTGAAAATACATGTTGGCAAAGATTTTTGGCAGAAAAATCAAGGAATAAATGTACGCTTCTTTGTGCAGCGTGAATGTTGAGGTTCAGGAATATCTTGTTTTAAACACCAGCAATAGTCTGCCATTATGACAGTGTTCCAATGTCCTTGGTCCCAAATTTCCATCTCCTTGATGTCCTGATGGAATCGTTTGCCTTGTTCATCACTAACGATCAAGATGACTTCAAAGACAATTCATTTTGATGCTCATATTTGCTCCAGTATCACAAAAAGTTGATATCAAGTTGGTAACAAGGTCTTTATAGTTTTCACTCTTGTGTTTCCCAAGGAAATTTTGCACTATTTCTGCAAAGGTTATCCAAGCTGATGCTTCATTTACGCTCATTACTTTCAAGAAATTTGTGTCCTTCAAGAGCTTACAGATCTGTGGTCCATCAAAAATCCCTGCTTTACGTCTGAAAATACACTGCAGATACTCCCCACTTTTGTCAAGAGCTTTGACGAATTGCTTGATCAATCCAAGTGCAAAGTGGGGTAAATGATCTTATCATGGGGGAAAAAAATACTGGTGGTTGTACAACCTAAAATTCACTAACCCTTATCAAGAGTACTGAAGTATCAAATAAAAATAGAAATGAGAATGGCATGAATGAGGCTGGAACAACTTGTGAAGGTCACTCACTCGGTAGGAGTCACACGTGTGAGAAGCATGGACCCAGTCATCATCAAGCAACTGTTAAAAGAAGGTTGATGAAAAAAAATGAATGTGGTTGTAATGGAGCGCTACTTTTTGGGTAATCAGAGAAATAATAATAAAGTATCCGCTTGGGGATATAGGAAAAGAATGCACAGGGCATGGAGAGACAGAGAGCTATTTGAATTAAGTGAACAAAATCTGTGTGGCCAAGCTAGAGCCATCAGAAAGAATGAATGGTTGTCTCCAGTTGAATTAGAAAGCATTAAAAGATGAGTGCGTAGGGATAGTAAGACCAGCGGTGAATGGAAGGATGAGGAGAGAATGCAGATAGTGAAACTATGGCAGTTGGAGTTAAAGGAAGAAAACGAGCATGAGGCTGAGATTATTGATCAGGAAAGCGATGAGAGAACCAAGGAACAGATATCCATTTTAAATGAAATCATATATTGGGACCTCTGGTGAACACAGCTTTCATACGGGGTTTAAAATAGTAGAAGAAAGAAACTCAATGAATGGGTCAGAAAGATAAATGATATCACTGGTGATATCAGAACTGACAACATCACAGACACCAACAATCTGATAAATACAGTCTCGATCTTTATAGCCTGGAAGTTAGATTTGAAAGTCAAAGGTAAATGTCAGCATAACCTGAAGGAACCATGGTGGAAAAGGAGAATAACGCAGTCTATTAACGAGACCGGAAAACATATTAATATTCTGGAACGGAAATAAAGAAGTGAAGTCCAGCAAGAGAAATATGTTGAGCTATATAGGAAGTATAGGGTGAAGAGAAAGGGAATCAATGTTGTGATTGAGGAATTAAAACAGAGTTTGAAAGCTAAAGCACATAAAGTAAAGAGATATGAATAGGGAATTGGGCAGTTTTGATTAAACAGACTTTTCGAATAAAATCAGAAACAAGTCTATGAGGAACTGGATGGGAAAAAAAAGAGGGAAAAAGCCATGTCGGATGTTGAAGAAAGCAAAAGATTCTGGTCAAACATATGGTCTCAGGAGAAACAACACGAAACTGAAGCAGAGTGGTTAAAGACACTAAAAGAGGAGAGTGGATAGTATCAGCAGGAGGATTTGAGAATAACCGAGGAGATGATTAGAGATCAGTGCAGGAAAATTCCTAACTGGAAAGAGCCTGGTCCTGAAGGGGCTCAGGGCTTTTGGTTTCAAAACCTGACAGCTCTGCACAGGAGAATTGCGAGACAGATGGACGAAATACTGAATAGTGACATCCAAGTACCGGTCTGGATGTCAAAGGGAAGAACGGTACTATGTCAGAAGGACCCAAGTATAGGGAGTGCGGTTGGAAATTTCCGACCAATATCTTGTTTGCTACTGATGTGGAAACTGATGATGGGCATCATATCAAACAGCATCTATAAGTACCTAGATGAGAACGACCTACTACAAGTGGAACAAAAAGGGGTGTAGACGTAAGAGCAGAGGAACAGAGGATCAATTACTAATCAATAAGACTATCCTGGATGACTTCAAGAAGAGACACAAAAATTTGGTGATGGCATGGGTGGACTACAGGAAAGCACATGACACTCATGGATTATTGAATGCCTTAAACTGTTTAAGGTCTCCCACAATATCCTGAAGTTAATACAAAACTCAATGACAATGTGGCGAACTGAACTCACAGCATGGGGAGATAAGCTGGGAGAGGTAAATATCAAAAGAGGAATCTTTCAAGGGGACAGTCTGACACCTCTCCTATTTGTTGTCTGCATACTGCCACTAATGAGCGTTTTAGGAGAGATACATGTGGGGTACATGCAAGACAGGGTGAAATTAAACCAACTGTGGTTTATGGATAATCTAAAGCTATTTGCTAAGACTGAGAAAGAAATTGAGAGTTTGACTGCAACTGTGCAGATGATTAGCAAAGATAATGGCATGGAATTTGGGATCGAGAAATGTGGTGTAATGATTCTCAAAAGGAGAAAATCAGTAAAAGCTATAGGATCAAGCTGGAAAGTGGTGAAACTATAGCTATAAAGGAAGTTGGAGAGGAGGGATATAAGTATCTGGGTATCAATGAAAGAGATAAGATGAATGATCACAAGATGAAAGAAATGTACAGGAACGGGTATTTAAGAACTTGGGTTTTGATCCAATCGAAGCTAAATGGCCGCTATAAGATTAGAGCAGTTAACATGTGGGCGGTTACTTTGATGAGATATGTATCTTGGAATAGTATCTTGGAAGAAGCATGAATTACAAGAGATAGACGGGAGAAAACGTAAATTAATGACAATGAACAATGCACAAGGAATTACACCCCAAGAGTGATGTGTCAAGATTGCATGGAAAGAGGAAAGAAGGAGGACGGGGATTAGTGTGTTGCGAAGGATGTGTAAGGGAAGAGGAGAATAGCGTGGTTTGGTGTGTCAAGGGGAGTAAAGAAGAAATGTGATTGAAGCAGGGAGAATGCAGGTAACCTTAAAAGTGAACGAAGCCGTAGATCCAACACGATTTAAGAAAGACCAGAAAGAGTAAATGAAGAAAATTTGGCAGAATAAGAAAATGCACAGTCAGTTCTTGAAGAATAAAGATGAGATTGACTGGAATAAAACCTGGCAATGGCTGCAGAAAGGAGGCTTAAAAGGGGCCACTGGGACATTAGGGTGCAACACTCAAGAACAAGCTCTCAGAACAAACTACTCCAAATATCTCAATGATAAAAGCACTGACTCACCACAGTGCAGGATGTGCTCTGAGAAGGGAGAAAGTATAAGCCATATTGTTAGTGAGTGCTGTAATCTCACACAACGCCAATACAAAAGGAGACACAACAATGTGGCCAGATATGTCCACTGGCTGTTGTGTGGTAAAACAAACATCGGGAGAGCTGAACAATTGTATGAACACAAGCCAGAGGGAGTAATGGAAAATAGACATTACAAAATACTCTGGGATTTTAACATGCAGTGTGAACAAGTCATAGAAGCGAGACAACTAGATATCGTGCTCATCCATAGAGATGAAAAAGAAGAAAAGATAAAAGATGTTGCAATACCAGGCGATTCGAGGGTGAAATGTAAGGAAACAGAAAAGATTGAGAAATACCAGCCACTGTGGGATGAGATAGGAAAGTTATGGTGATACTGGTGGTAATTGGAGCATTAGGAGCAGTTTCCAAGAGCTTTGAAAAACATATTAAGAATATTGGAGTTGCTGTCAGGCTTGAGGTGATCCAGAAGACAGCATTGTTGAGTACAGGTCGCATTCTAAGGAGAATATTGTCTCTTTGAGTCACAGGAGAAGAAGGCACTACTTGAAACCTTTGGTGGTTTGTTGTTGCCTGCTTTCAAGTAAAGAATACCAGTAATTAAGAACTATCAAAGAGTCTTTCAGAATGATAATAATAATATTAATAATAATAAATTTGTGAGATTCAATATGGTTATGGTATTGTAGTAACGCCGTGTGCATGCGTGGAATTAAACAAGCAAGCGTTTCCCGCTCAATTCATTCTCTTTCTTGCTGGCCAGCGATTGAGCATGGACGTGTATTTAAGCTGTCTCTCTACATCTTTCGGACTTACACTCGACAGCTCGCTCACAACTACAGAACAACGTCCCAACAACTATGCTCATACACACAGAAGCTGTAACAACAAGAACTAAAGATGTTTATATATTTTCCACCTGAATAAATGTTGTTTAAGCTGTTTAGTCTGGAGTTCAGCGTTCCGTTATATTCTTAATTACATAGTAGGAAAGTCAGGTATACAATCTAAAGATGTATAACCCACTTTCCTCTAAAGTATCAACACGATCATATTGTCTCCCACCACTGCTTGATAACTAGTGTTGGTTTGTTTATATTCTTGTGGCTTACCACATTGGCCAAAAAGACTGATAGAATAAATATCAGGCTTTAAAAATAAGTACCAGGGTTGATTTGTTTGACTAAAACCCCTCAAGGCATGGCTGCAATCCAATGACTGAACCAAGTAAAAGATGAAAGATATTTTGGTTCATTTTTGTATTTGGCTTACAAAATTCTTGGTGTGAATTCATGTGTTGAAGCTAATCCTGTTGCATCTTGGGAGGGTCAGTATGGCAATGATGATCACAACACATGCACAGGTTCAATATCACTTCTCTACTGTCTGTTAGTCAATCAGTTAAATATCCAACCAACTAACTAATCAAACATTTGCTTTATGTGTTGGTTAAACAATCAAATGGTTGTTTGTTAGTCAAAGTTCTTTCATTGCTATTCACAGCATTCTCAGTGACTTGCCCTCTCTCATCAAGGTCTGCTCTGAGTCTGTCCAAGAATTAGTATTTTGGTTCCTTAATGGAAATCCCCTAACACATACAAATAACATTGCTCTGTAATTAACGCTGTTTGTCAGTATGTTGTTATCTTGTCATTAATGCCTTACATCAAAATTAGAAGAAAAAAAAATGCCTGGACTTGTTGTCCAGGCATTTGATAAGCCATATTTTGCAGTCTTTACTTTCAGTCATATCATTGTACAAATAGAAAAAAAAAAGTCTTTCTTTTTTTTTTTTTTAGAACATTAATCCTTTAATATTCAGATAATTCTAGTAAATGTATTGCTTTAATCACATCGTTTTGAATTAATCATGAATTATCTCATAGCTTTATGATTTCAATGATATGACTGTTTATGATTTTAGAATGACCTTGTAGGGTAGGTGTGAGAGGCTAAATCTTACCAGTTTGAACACAAAACAGGTTGAGTATTTAGGCCAGATATATGGCAGGTTTAAGTACTTTAAATGTGTACAGTCTTGAAATAAACCATGAGATTATTATTTCTGTATTAACCATTTAGCATTCAGATTACTCTGCTAAATGTAATGCTTATTTATTCACATCACTCTGGAATTAATCATGTCTTATCTCATAGCTTTGAGATTATTTTGATGATGTGTTTGTTTATTTTTTATTTGTTATGTGTGAAAGGCTGGATTTATCCAGTTTTAAGATAAAATGTGTAGAATATTTGAAGTGGTAAAGACTGTTTGCCAACATAACATGGCAGTCCTGGTTTAGGATGAATGTTGCTGTAATTTAGCCCCAGGAGACATTGTCTCCAGCTGGCTATACGACACGATCTTTGTGCTTATATTTTCGAACAAGGGAATCTAGCATCCCTACGTTGTGACATTTAAAAGTAGTAATTTTCTTATTTGAGGTGGATTTGACCAATTTAAATTCTTAAGGGATAATCAGTAAAATATCTCTTGAGTATCTCCTGTCTTGAAATCCAGATCAATTTGGATCTGAGATAATATTGGTAAAACTAAAGAGTTGTTGTAGCCATTGTTGTTGTTGTTGTTATTGATGTCATATCTCATTAAACAAACCTATGATCAGAGTCATTCCAGCCATGACCACCCCCAGCCTTGACCTTTATATATATTAAGCCTACATTGTTTAATGTATCCATCTTTATTTAAAACAATAGAGTGTGATTTGAGGAATACTTAACAACTAATTCTAGCAGATCAAATGATTAATAGATGGTCTCTTGTTGGTTCAATTTTAATATAAAGCTGTTGTTCAGTTCTATATTTAAGAGATGAGAGGAATTATGTACGTTATTTACATTATTTACATTTGACAGATATTTGTCCTCATCTTGTTTGTTGTTAACACAACGTTTCAGTTGATATACCCTCAGGCCTTCATCAGGTGTCTTGGGGAAATCTCAAACCTGGGTTCTCATTCCCATGATATTTTTCGATGTTGTTGTTGTTATTATTATTATTATCTTGGGGTTAGTAACCCGTGCTCTTAACCACTACACCATATGCCCATGGGCAATTATGTATTGAATTTTAGGGCTTATAAATCTAATATTTTTCTATCCTTCTTTAATACCAGTTCCCATATGCTATTCATATTTGCACTTGGTCTGCTTAGGAGGTTGTAGTGTCCTAGCATATGTGCTGCTTCTTTTAGTTTTCATAGTTTCCAGTAGTGTTCTCTGTCTATTATTTAAACTTCAACCCACAGGGGGAGGTGGTCTCCATTTTTCCATACATGATCAGCTATACCCAATTTATCAATGTCTCCTCATGTCACAGCCTTGCAATGTTCCTCTACCTGCAGTCTTCGGTCATTTTTTCTTCTATTGGTGCGTGTTATTAATACGTTCAGCAATGCTAGCTGATTGTCTTTTTCCTTTTCCATTGTGAACTGTATGGATGGTTTTATTGAGTTCACATGATCTAACAGCACTTTGGTCATCAAGTGGGGTCAGAGTATAAAGGCGTCATCAACGTATCGCAGCCATAGGTTTGGTTTTAGTGGTGTTGATCCTAAAGCCAAATTCTCAAAGTATTCCATGTATATATTGGCTATTATCGGTGATAATGACAAACCCATAGCTACACCCTCTTCTTGTCGATATATATCAGTGTCCATACTGAAAGAGGTAGTTTCTACACAGAAGGTCAACATTTCCTTCAAGTTTCTTATTGGTATACTAGTGCGTTCTTTTAGATGGGTGTCTGTCACTAGTTTTTCTTGAATCACCGATAATGCTTCACCAGTTGGGACTTTGGTGAGCAGACTTATTACATCTAGA
>NC_142944.1:9205310-9257810 GCF_046866305.1 Octopus bimaculoides
AAACCGATGCTATAAAAAGAAAACTACAACTGATTATAGCAGTAACTCGATTAAATCAATTCCTAACGATATCTGAAGAAGGAATTTTTATATTCTGAAATATTATATTTTACGCTTTTTTTTTTTTTAACTCTTTTACTTGTTTCAGTCATTTGACTGCAAACATGCTGGAGCACCACCTTTAAGTCAAGTAAATTAACCTCAGAGCTTATTCTTTGTAAGCCTAGTACTTATTCTATCGGTCTCTTTTGCCGAACCACTAAGTTACAGGGATGTAAACACACCAGCATCGGTCGTCAAGTGATGTTGGGGGGACAAACACAGACACACAAATATATATACACACACACATACATACATACATACATATATATATATATATATATATATATATATATATATATATATATATATATATATGACAGGCTTCTTTCAGTTTTCGTCTACTAAATCCATTCACAAACTTTTGGTTGGCCCGAGGCTATAGTAGAAGACACTTGCCCAAGGTGCCACACAGTGGGACTGAACCCAGAACCATGTGGTTGGTAAGCAAGCTACTTACCACACAGCCACTCCTGCACCTATATCATACCAAACTATGAATAATTAAATTATAACAGTTATTATAAGTCCACTCTGCATTGTTGTGCCATTCATGACATGTTATATTTCACAAACAATGCACAATGCTTCAAGCGAACTACTATACTCTCCTAAAACTACAACACTTAATCTCCTTTGAAATGGTCCCCTTTTGAAATGGTCCCCTTTTGAAATGGTCCCCTTTTGATATGGTCCCCTTTTGAAGCTACACACTTTTATCCAGCATCATTTCCATTGATGGAAGCATTCCTGGAACTCCTTTTGGGGGGGGGGGATAGTGAGCAGTTGCCTTGTTGCATCCCTTTCTAGCGGGATTTCATTTTTGGAAAGAGGAAAAAGTTGCAACGCACGAGATCGGGGGAATATGGTGGTTGTTGGACCTCACCAACTGAATGGGCAGGCGTACTATCATGGTGGAATTGCCACCCCTGGACACATGTAATTCTATCCAATGACCCCACTCTACATACTTTACATCCGAGTTCTGCTGTAAACAATGGAAGTGTGTGAAAATGTTACAACTCAGTGTGCGTGCACAACAGAATCTGAGGTCAATCTTTACTCCGTATAGTTTGACTTCGTTACCCTTGCATTAGTCCTGAGACTTTTTCGTCAGACCTCACATCTTGTCCACAACATAGGAAAACTGAAGATGATATTTAAGAAATGGAGAATATAGCATCCAGTGTTGCCTTTTTTGAAAAATGATTTCTTGGGAGATTTGGTTGACATTTCTAGCAGGTCACGTTGTTACTGAGGGGATGTGTGCTGGCATGAGTTTAATGTAATATAATGTATCGAGAGATGGAAACAGTGGCTGCTTTATTCCTTTTTCTTTCTCCAACTAAGAAAACATAAAAGTCTGGAAAAGCAGACTAGAAGAAAAGTGTGGCTTCTATTGCAAAACTCCACCTTAGCAATCTTCCCCAGTGCTCAGCTACCCAGAATGCACTGGCCATCGCTTGTGTTTACACGACCATGCTGCAAGGCTGCGTCTGTTTTTTTTTTTTTTTTTTTGTTAATAAGTAATTTACACAGTTGTATCCATCAACACAGGACCAGTGAACAGAAGAATGGTACAAAGGCCCTTGATCCAAACAAACAACACGGATGAGAGTGTATTCTTTACAGGAAATGGTAGAGAACACCAAGGAAATACACAACAGTGGAAACTCCACTGCTGTGGGCCATGAGTTTGGTGCCAAGGAATCTAGCATTCTTTCCATTTACAAAGTGTGTGGAGAGAATTCATATAGCACAATGGTTTTATTTTTGCAACCAATCCTTCATGATAAATAAGGATAGGTGTATAATTTAAAAAACAAAAGAAAAAAACATTAATGAAAGGATGTAACAGACCATTGGCATTCTTAATAATGAAATTTCCTTCTAAAAACAACATTAGTGACATCCAATATATAACATCATGAGCTAGCATGAAGCTTGAAGTAGTTACACAGTCTTCTAGAAATATTAACCAAACCTCCCTCAAAATCACAGGCTACCATCTCTTTAAAAAAAGGCATTGTTGTGGTTGGCGGTGGGAGAAAGATGTGGTGGTCATGGCTGAGATGCATTTTTCCCTAGATTTATCTGCTTGATCAGCATTTAACTGAATCTTAAAAAACAACAACAAGGTCGAATTCTTGATTCTTAATTTTTGTATCAATCATAATTCTGTCATCTCTCATACACAGCCACAGAAGTTAGGAGAACCGGTGAAGAAATCCTCAGAAGTAGATGCATTGCAGAATAATCTGAAGAATATGAAAGCCATTGTCAGTAAAGCGGTACGTATCCTTCTATGAAGCTGTCTTGTATTTTAAATGATAGTTTGATATTAGGTTTAATCCTCTAACATTTTAACTAGCCAGATTCAGCCTCTCACACTTACTCTACCATGTCATTCTAAAAGCATAAACAATCTCATCATCAAAATTTTGAAGCTATGTGCCTGTTGTCTTTGCATCAGTGTTTGTCCCCTCACCACCACTTGACAACTGGTGTTGGTTTGCTTATGTCCCAGTAAATTGGCATTCAGCATAAGAGAATGATAGAATAAGAATTAGCTAAAAAAAAATTAAGCACTGGGATCAATTTGAAGTAGTTGTATACTGTCAACTTAATACAACAGTCCCCTGAAGGGAATAACACTACTGTTGGTTAGACCTAGGAAGCTGCACCGCTTCCTGTTGGCCTTGACACATTTCCTGTTTCCTTATGTTTACAAGGGGAAGACATAAGGACACAGGAAATGTGTCAAGGCCGACAGGAAGCAGTGCAGCTTCCTAGGTCTAACCAACAGTAGTATTATTTCTAAATTTGGGGTCAATTTATTTGTCTAAAACTCTTCGAGACAGTGCCCCAGCTTGGCCACAGTCCAATTACTGAAACATAAAAGATCAAACACGATATGTTGTCACATGGTTCCTTGCAGTCCATTCATTGCTTTGAGCCTTGGATCAACCAAAGCCTTGTTACTGAAATTTAGTTCAAAGTGGAAACCCATCAGAGGTGTGGCTCATGTATTGAGTGGTTGACTTAATCATGTCCTGAACAAGACATAAAATAAAAGCATCCAATGGTGAGACTCCAGCCTGAGAGTTCAGTTGTTTGGAGAGTATGCAGTTACCTGATAGGCCTCAGAGCTGCTAGATCTGCACTGGCTTGGGTTGGTGGTGTCAGTCGAGGGCTCCAATTATAAGTCAAATGGTAGAAAATGGCCCTGTGGTCAAAACATACAAGATCAGAGGAGGGCTGGTCTTTGTACATGTGCTGTATAGACCCTACACTGCATGGGAACATGCCTTGATGTAATGTGATCCAGTCCCCTTGTCTGAGGGTTAAATAGGACCTGTGCATCAAGGGAAGTTTAGGAGAGCAGGGAACTAGTAGAGGAAATTTTAAGTAAACTAGCAAAAGGGAAGAGGAAATCACTGCTGTCATCATCATCATCATCATCATCATCATCTTTTAATGTCCGCTTTCCATGCTAGCAAGGGTTGGACGATTTGACTGAGGACTGGTGAACCAGATGGCTACACCAGGCTCCAATCTGATTTGGAAGAGTTTCTACAGCTGGATGCACTTCCTTAACGCCAACCACTCAGAGAGTGTAGTAGGTGCTTTTACGTGCCACCAGCACGAAGGCCAGTCAGGCGGTACTGGCAACGGCCACACTCAAAATGGTGTATTTTACATGCCACCTGCACAGGAGCCAGTCCAGGAGCACTGGCAATGAATATTTAAAAATTAAAAACCATGGATTTTCTAGCTTTGCTATGAAGGTCCAAAATCACTGAAGTGTGTAGGCATGGCACCTAGAGAGAGAGAGTTACAGGGACGTAAACACACCAGCATCGGTTGTCAAGCGATGTTGGGGGGACAAACACAGACACACAAACATATACACGCACATACATATATATATATATATACGACAAGCTTCTTTCAGTTTCTGTCTACCAAATCCACTCACAAGGCTTTGGTCAGCCCGAGGCTATAGTAGAAGTCACTTGCCAAGGTGCCATGCAGTGGGACTGAACCCGTAACCATGTGGTTCATAAGCAAGCTACTTACCACACGAACAATTAGCAGAATTTCATTGGTCATGAATTAAAAATGCATCAATAAAGTTTACACACTGGAAAAGCCAATTCTGTAGCTCTTACAAATAGTTGATTAAAAAGGCTTTGTAATTAAGCTGCCAAGACAGGAGAAAATATACATACTAGGTTCATGTTGGTGAGCCTTACACATACAGCAATTAAGCTCTATATGTAAGGCTCTGTCTAGGTTGAATAAAGAGTAAAGAGTCATGAAAATGACTGTTAAAAGCAGTAAAATGAGAATGAAGTTAGCTGCTTAGCTGTGGATGATCATAAAGTGAAGTTTGTGCTCAAAACATGCCTATTTATAAGCTTTGTAAAGGAACGGTCTAACAGCTTCTAGAAAGAATCATCATGTGACATCTCAATGTTGATTCATCTGTAATTTGGTTGATCACATGAAAAAGCTGTTGCTAAGCTGTGATTTTGATTTAGCAATTTTTGGATTTAGTTTTGTATCTTGCTACACAAAAAAAAAAAGAAAAATAATAAATCAATAAATAAATAAGATGAGAGATGTGATTTACTATAAACAACTTTGTTTTTCCTATTTTTCAATCAGGAGGAAGAAAATTATTCTAGAAAAGGAATAGATGACAAAAAACCTGTAAGTCAATCAATGTCTTTTTTTTCTTTTTGTAAATTCATTAATTTATTGATTAATTTATTAAGAAGTTCAAACTACAACCAAATGGTTCATAATTTGATCTTAGGTAAATGGCTTTTACTGCAGTCTCTTCATCATTATCACCATCATCACCACTTAACATCCATTTTTTTATGCTGGTATGGGTTGGACTATTTTACTGGAGCTGATGAGCCCAAGAACTTTGTCAAATTTCAATGTTTGCTTTGGCATAGTTTCTATGCCTTTCCTAATTCCCACCACTTTACGAAGTGTACTGAGCGATTTTTACGTGGCACCAGCCAAATCTGGAAAATTTGCTGCAGGAAAATTTGCCTCAGGATTTTTTCCCAAACATTTTTGCTACACAAAGCACCCACTACACTCTTGGAGTGGTTGGCGTTAGGAAGGGCATCCAGCTGTAGAAACTCTGCCAAATCAGATTGGAGCCTGGTGTAGCCATCTGGTTCACCAGTGCTCAGTCAAATTGTCCAACCCATGCCAGCATGGAAAGCGGACGTTAAACCATGATGATGATGATGATGATGATGATGATGATGATGATGATGATGAATAAAGAAATTTTAAATGAGTTAAGAAATTGCTTTACTCCTTCCTATTGGTTGAAACTATTATATATCAAGGGGAACGATTCATTGTCTTGGGGAAAAATTTCCTATGCAGCGAAATTTCCTATGCAGCGAAATTTCCTACGGCCAAAAATCCTGAGGTGAATTTTCCTGCGGCAGAAATGTTTGTGGTAAACTTGACTAGAACTGGCACCAGCACCAGTGAGGTCATCATGTAACTTGCAAAGCAAGGCTTCTCAGCTGTGGGGATGTTTCATTCAGTGGATGGGGTCTCTTTTACTCTTTTACTTGTTTCAGTCATTTCACTGCGGCCATGCTGGAGCACTGCCTTTAGTCGAGCAAATCGACCCCAGGACTTATTCTTTGTAAGCCCAGTACTTATTCTATCGGTGTCTTTTGCCAAACCGCTAAGTTACGGGGACGTAAACACACCACCATCGGTTGTCAAATGATGTTGGGCGGACAAACACAGACACACAGACACACACACATATATATACATATACATATATACGACGGGCTTCTTTCAGTTTCCATTCTACCAAATCCACTCACAAGGCTTTGGTCGGCCCAAGGCTATAGTAGAAGACACTTGCCCAAGGTGCCACGCAGTGGCACTGAACCTGGAACCATGTGGTTGGTAAGCAAACTACTTACCACAGAGCCACTCCTGTATAATTTTTATACCAGGTGATAAGAGGTTAAAGTAATGAAAGGAGGACAATCAACAGGTGTCTTGATGTAGAGGAGATACATAAGTAACCTGGTTGGAAAAGAGAAAGAGAAGATGATGGTGGAGGTGGTGGCAAAGATATGTTGTGGAATATCCTTAAGTTACAGGGAGGTGAATACAAGGGAATTGGTACAAAGAATTGGATAGAGTGAGTGGGTGAGGGTGTGAAAGGAAAGTGGCAGATGAATTGAGATGGAGATAAAAGCGAATGCATGAATATGGGTGGAGGTGTGGTCAATGACAGAATATTATTTGGAGAGGTTGGAATGGATCAAGGAGGTAATAGGTGGTACCATTGATGATGTGTAGTGTTATTTCTTTACTGCCCACAAGGGGCTACACACAGAGGGGACAAACAAGGACAGACAAATGGATTAAGTCGATTTATATCGACCACAGTGCAAAACTGGTACTTATTTAATCGACCATGACAGGATGAAAGGCAAAGTCGATCTCGGTGGAATTTGAACTCAGAACGTAGCAGCAGATGAAATACCGCTAAGCATTTTGCGTGGCGTGCTGACGTTTCTTATTTCTTTATTGTCCACAAGGAGCTAAACATAGAGGGGACAAACAAGGACAGACAAAGGGATTAAGTCGATTACATCAACCCAGTGCGTAACTGGTACTTAATTTATCGACCCCAAAAGGATGAAAGGCAAAGTCGACCTCGGCGGAATTTGAACTCAGAACGTAGCAGCAGATGAAATACCGCTAAGCATTTCGCCCAGCGTGCTAACGTTTCTGCTAACTCGATGCCTTGATGATGTGTGGTGTGAGGTGCAATATAGATGCACAGTGCCAGGATCTAGGTCAGAGGTACACAGGGGTGGAAATAATGAGGGACAAAGAAAGGTAGTGAGGGAGGATGTACAGGGTAAAAAGGAACATGAAAGGGATGTTCTATGGAAAATAAGGGACGATACTGAAAACGTTGGAGACGAAGGAAGTAGTTCCAGAAAAGGTGAACGACAGGAGTATGAAGTATAGGCACCATTTTGCTTTCATAATGACTGCAGCTGAGTGAAGTGTTGCAGTTAGAAGAGTGATGAAGGGAAATGTGTTTGGGAGATGAGTTTTAGGGGACAGATATGTGTTGAACAGTATGTTTTTAGAGCCTCATCTTTGCTTAGATGTACAGGTCTTCTTGAACACAGCAAATTGAATGCAGATGAGATGAGAAGACTGGGAAGAAATAAAATGAGCATAGTCTGCTGGATGTGCGATGTGTGCCTGAAAGAATTGGTACAAAGGTGCAGAGTGAAAAATTGCATATAAGAGGAATCAGATGTTGTGTTCAAGGAAGAAGACCATGCTGGCGTGGGGCATATAATGTGTAGGGAAGAGGGTAGCTGTATAAAGAAATGTGACCACTCAATGCGGCTGGAACTTGCAGAAGAAGGAGACTCAGAAAGTCATGGGATGAAATGGTGAAAGTTGACCTCAGGACCCCAGAGCCTGATGGATGAGACGACTAAGGATCAGGATCTCTAGTGATATGAAGTTCTTGAAAAGACTTGTCCTCTTCAGGGAAACTGAGATCTCTGAAAGTGCAATGTTTCGTACTCTCCACCCATGTTGCAATGACTCTCCCCACTTCACATACATTATACTTGCTTCTATCCGCCCTCCTCCCACCATCACCAGCTCCTATAGACTACCCATCGATGTCATTGCCCTCTTTGTATTGTCATAAGATTCCTACCACTCCTCTCGTTCTCTCTTTTACATACCTTTCTCTTTCTTGTTTATCCACCCTTCAATGCCACCCACTTTGATAATCTGCTCCCCACCCCACACACTCCTGTAAACTAACACCCACTTCTTCACAGCTGGAGTCTTGTGGAGCCACCTAGGCACTTCATTTCCATAATCTACCTCATGCAGCTCCTACCGATCATTTTTCCTTTCGCTTTCCTCTCTTCAGATCCCTTTATTAGAATCTCATCAGCCTTCTCCTTGTCCCCTAGCATTAAGCTAACCCACACCAGGGTTCATAATTCTTTAGCCTGCACTATGGCTTCAGTAGTACCAGTGGCACCTTGTACACACTGTAAAAGTGGTTGGCATTATGAAGGGCATCCAGCCATAGAAACCATGTCAAAGCAAACATAGAAGTTCGATGCAGTCCTTAGACCCACTGGATCCAGTCAAACTATCCAACCCATGTCAGTATGGGGTATGGATGTTAAATGATGACAATGATGATGTGCTTGGCATTTGGAAGGGCATCCAGCTGTAAAAACCATGCCAGAACTGACCTCCACTGAGCTGGTGTCACATAAAAAGCATTGTCCACTCTTTGGGGTGGTTGGTGTTGGGAAGGGCATCCAGCCATAAAAATCCTGCCAAAACAGACACAGAAGTCTAGTGCAGGCTTCTGCCTGGCCAGCTCCTGTCAAACTGTCCAACCCATGCCAGCATGGAAAGAGGACGTTAAACAATGATAGTGATAATGATGCACAAACACACATACACCTGCACGTGTGTGTGCACGTGTGTGTGCACGTGTGTGTGTGTGTCTGTGTGTGTGTGTGTGTGTGTATTTAAAAAAGGTATCGCTCCCGCCCCCTCGGTCATGAATGACCAAAGGATAGCACCTAGAAAGTTGTCCTCTGTGACACAAGTCCGGGCAAGGTTGTTTATGGAAGACCAGCAGTCACCCATGCATATCAGCCTCCCCTCTTCAAGCCACCGATGTTATCCAAGGGAAAAGCAAAAGCCGATACAGTGTGGGACCAGCGATGTCACAACTCATTTCTATAGCTGAATGAACTGGAACAAAACAAAGGTACCTTGTTCAAGAATACAACACACAGCCCAGTCTGAGAATTGTACTCATCACCTCATGATTCTGAGCCCAACGTTCTATATATTATATGTATGTATGTGTAGGAGTACATATGTGCATTTGTGTGTGTGTGTGCGTGTGTGTGTGTGTGGTGTGTGTGTGTGTGTGTGTGTGCGTTTGTGTGTGTGTGTGCGCGCGCGCGCATGAGTGTGTTTGTCTCCTTGAATTGATACCATATGAGTACCAGGAAGAGCATTTTGACTGTACAGTTCTACCTCAAAGAGTCTCGTCTATTCCTTGCCAGTATGGAAAAATTGGTTGTACTTATGATGAAAGCCAAAGAATTCAGCTCAAACTGCTTAGAATTCTTTTTTTCTTTTTTGAAAACCTTTATCTACCATTTTTTTTTTCTTTTCTTTTCATTTTTTTAAATTTTAGACAACAATATCAAAACCTGTAGGAGACATAAATATTCACATTAATTTTGTGCCAAAAGAGAACAACCAAAGTTCAAAAAAACGTCCAGAATCTAAGAATATCAGAAAGAAATATAAACAAATTCCAACACCAATTGAAGTAACAATTCCAGAGGTTGATACCAATATAGATTAGTATGGAATTTTCTTTATTTATTTCTCTACATTAATCCTTCAGCATTTGGATTTCTTAGATTTAATACTTATTTATCCGCATCGTTTTGTATAAATCATGCATTATCTTTAGCTTTGTGATTTCAGTGGCATGTTAGGGTAGGTGTGAGAGGTTGGATCCAGCCAGTTTGATCATAAAACAAGTAGAATATTTGAGCTAGGTATGGCTGATTTAAATGCTAACGGGTTAAAATGCACATTAGATGTGTACAGTCTTGAAGTAAAACCCGGAGCTATTATTTCTGTATTAACCCTTTAGCATTCAGATTACTCTGTCAAATGTAATTATTCGTTTATTCACATCATTATGGAATTAATCATGCATTATCTTGGAGCTGAGAGATTTTAATGATGTGATTATTTAATTCTCAAATGACATTGTAGGGTAGGTGTGAGAGGCTGGATATGGCTGGTTTGAACACAAAACAAGTAGAATATTTCAGTTGGATGTGGCTGGATTAAATGCTAAAAGGTCTACCCTTTAGCATTGAGATTACTCTGTCAAATGTAATGCTTATTTATTCACATTCTTTTCATAGCTTTGGGATTTTACAAGATGGTATCAAAACGTTCCTGAGATAATTCTATAGCATGTCAACAGATGGCAGCACACAGTTGTATGCACAGTGAGAGCTAGCAGTGACCTTCATGAGACAGTATGTCTAGTGACATCACTGTGTTTACTTCACAAGTTGTGAAATTTGGTTTTTGCGATCACATGTATGCTGTAGTCTGTGATTTTGTCATGGACAGGAACAAAAAAAAAAAATAACCAACGTGAAATTTTGTGTTAAATTTGGGAAGTCTGCTACCATGACATTGAACATGTTTCAGTAAGCTTATGGTGATGTGGCAATGGGTCGTATGCAGCGTTTCAAGTGGCACGGAAGACTTCAAAAGCGGAAGAATGTCCTTGGAAGATGATGAGCAATCTGGAAGACTTGTCACAAGCATCACTCCCAGAAATGTGGTATTGTGTATCAAGAATTTATCCTCCAGGGTCAATCACTTGAGAGTTCTACTGCAATGTTTTAAAGTGTTTGAGTAAGGACATTTGGTGAAAGTAACCAGATCTGTGGAGCTTGAAGAATTAGATTCTTCACAACGCCAATTCACCCTGTCACCAAGCTCTCCCAACTTGTGAGTTTCTTACTAGTATGTATTTACGAAAGTATGTATGCAGCATCACATGTATATGACAGCTTTATTAACGTTATTATCCCATTCTCACCATTGTTCTTGCCTTCACTGATAAGTCACCCTCTCTATGACTTATATTTTTTGCAACCTTGTCATTTAAATATATTATTCACCCAATGCCCCTCGGGACACATTATAGATTTTTATTGAAATCGAATTAGCTTATTATTGAACTATCAGGGCATCCCATAAGTTCTGTCCGATTTTACTTTTCTTAAAATTGAATGAAATTTAATTGTATTTTAGAATGTCTAATGGATGTAAAAATTATTTTTATGCATTTGTATACATTTAAACTAATTAAATATTATTTTACAGAATAATAGAATTAAAATTTCTTTGATTAAAACCCTTTCTAACATGGAAGTATCCAAAGAGCATTTAAGGCACCTAATGCTTTGTGAGTACAAAAAAGGAAACTCTGCAGCCGAAGCGACTCGAAACATACACTCAGTTTATGAGAAAGAATGCTTGAATGAAAGAACTTGTAGAAGATGGTTTGCAAGATACAGAAGTGGAGATTTCAACCTTGAAGATGAAGATCGAACAGGACGTCCAGTTGAGTTTGATGATAAGCTCCTTGAGGTATTACTTGAAGAAAATCCTGCATTATCAGTTGAAGAATTGGCAATAAAGCTTAGTTCAAACCATACAACTGTTCATTGTCATGTTCAACAACTTGGAAAGGTTCCTAAACTTGGAAAATGGGTGCCTCATGAATTGTCCAAAAGCAATCGCAAATCCCGAGTTGACATCTGCTCTTCTCTCCATTCTCGTGAACTCATTTCACCCTTTTTGGATAGACTTGTGACTTGTGAGGAAAAATGGATTTTCTATTGAAATGTTAAACATCGTAAACAGTGGCTTGGTAAAAGGGAAAAAGCTCAACCACAACTAAGAAGGGAACTTCATGGGAAAAAGGTTCTTCTCTCTATCTGGTGGGATTGCAAAGGAGTAATTCACTTTGAATTGTTACCACCTAATGCAACAATCAATGTTCAAGTCTACTGTCAGCAATTAGAGCATTTGAACCAAGCGTTGAAGAAAAAAGACCTGCTTTAGTGAATCGAAAAGGAGTGATGTTTCATCAAGACAATGCGCGACCCAACACTGCAAAGATTACATCACAGAAGATCGAAGAGCTTGGTTGGGAAAAAATTCCTCATCCACCTTATTCTCCCGACCTTGCTCCTTCAGACTACCATTTGTTTCGTAGTTTACAGAATCATTTGGAGAACATAACTTTCGCAAGCCAGGAGGAGGTCGAAACTGACATTTCCGAGTTCTTCGCTTTGAAACCAAAAGAGTTTTACATTGATGGGATTAAAAAGCTTGTAAATAGATAGAAGGAAGTCATAGATAATCAGGGAAAGTACATTGATGATTAAATTACAATTAAATATAACATTTGATCACTTGTTTTCTTTATTCAAAATTCAGGCAGAACTTAATGGATGACCTGATAGATGTTTGTGTCACATATATGCAAAGTTTCGTGAATATTGGTTCAGTGCTTTAGGAACTAAGTTGGTAACAGACAGATGAACAGACAGACAGAAATTGCCATTTATATATCATCATCATCATTTAACATTTATTTTCTATGCAGGCATGATGGGTTCTTTCAGTTTCCTTACACCAAATCCACTTTATTTGGGGCTATAGTGGAAAACACTTTACCAGGGTGTTGTACCAGTGAGACTGAACCTGAAACCATGTGCTTGGGAAGCAGACTACTTACCCACAGGAGAAGGCCTGTGCATATACCATTATCATTTTATGATTTATTCTGTGATAAGGCACAACACTTTTTGTGGTTAAGGTTAACCTCTTACCCAGCAAAGACGAGTTAACTTGTCTTCACCCAATTTGTCTTTTTCAGAGTGCGATGACAAAGCTTGTTCAATACATATAATTTCCAAAATGGTTACAGATGAGTTTATACATCAATTCTCTGCATTTCTTGGTTTTTATCTGGTTGCAGGGAAAGGGAGTTAAGATACTACTGTAGAGTGACCCCACCTTGGGTCATGAATGAGCATAGGATTGCACTTAGAAAGTTCCCCTCTGAGTCACAAGCCTGGGCAAGTTTGTTCACGGAAGATCAGCAGTACCCCCTCCCATACCAGCCTTCCCTCTCAACGTCATCGTTGTTATCCAAGGGAAAGGCAAAGGCATATACATCTTGGCACCAGTGATGTCGGAACTCATTTCTACAGATGAGTGAAGCAACATGAAATAAAGTGTCTTGCTCAAGAACACAATACACAGCCCAGTCCGGGAATCAAACTCACTACTACATGATCGTAAGCTCGACACTCTAACCACTGAGCCATGCACCTTCACATACTACTGTATAACTCTCTATAATATTTATGAATTCAAGACATTTGGCATTAAATTTCATCCAGATTTTTTTTTTTTATTGCGTAGTGATGAGAAAAAGAGGTGCCTGTATCCCTTTACAGGAATTCAAAGACAGGCAGGTGGGGAGGAAGGAATGAAAGTACACTCAAACTAGAGACCTAGCTTGAATGCTTCCAACTGACTGGACTTTACTAAATGCATCCAAAGGAGTGGTAGTAAACTGAGAAATGGATAGTCTGGTGCCCTTGTAGGCCACATTGGGATTTGAACCCACAATGCAAAGGGCCTGAGTAAA
Organism: Octopus bimaculoides; assembly: GCF_046866305.1. NCBI lineage: Eukaryota > Metazoa > Mollusca > Cephalopoda > Octopoda > Octopodidae > Octopus > Octopus bimaculoides. The sequence goes on from NC_142944.1 coordinate 9,218,773, forward strand.
TATCACTCAGCAATCTCAACCAGGGCACTCATGAATGATTCCACTACTCCATTACTTTAAATTCGCATTTTATTAATTGACCCAGAAGGATGAAAAAGCAAAGCTGACTTGGGTGAGATTTGAAACAGGGAAAAAATAATATAAGTTATTTCCCCTGAAAGATTCTGAAACTTTCCAATCCTTCTTTTCCAAACTGGTCTGCATCTTGGAATCAATCTAACTCAAAGTCTGAAGTCACTAATAAGCAACCTATATTGAGATGTACATTCTTTTCTTTCTCTCCCTCCGAAAACACACACACACACACACACACACACACACACACACACACACTATATTTATATATATGTACAGATGTATACATGTATGTATATATGTATGTCTTTGTATTTGTGTTTGTCCTCTACCAATGTTTGACAGACGGTGTTAGTTTGTTTACAACCGCATAGCTAAATGGTTTGTCCCAAAGAGACTGACAGAATAAGTACTAGGCTTAAAAAAGATAAGTACAAGAGTCAATTTGTTCAACTAAAACCCTTTCAAGGCAGTGCCCCAGCATGGCCACACTCCAATGACTGAAACGAATGAAATAAATGATGTACCATTACAGAGTATTACTCTTTTACTCCTTTACTGGTTTCAGTCATTTGACTGTGGCCATGCTGGAGCACCACCTTCAGTCCAGCAAATCGACCCCAAGACTTATTCGTTGTAAGCCTAGTACTTATTCTATCAGTCTCTTTTGCCGAACCGCTAAGTTATGGGGATGTAAACACACCAGCATCGGTTGTCAAGTGATGTTGGGTGTGGGGACAAACACATGCACACACATACACACATACATACATATATACATATATATATATATACATATATACGACGGGCTTCTTTCAGTTTCCGTCTACCAAATCCACTCACAAGGCTTTGGTCGGCCCGAGGCTATAGTAGAAGACACTTGCCCAAGGTGCCACACAGTGGGACTGAACCCAGAACCATGAATTATTTTAATCTTGTTTCATCAACATTTTAAGATTATATTATAATTATGTAGAATTTCTTTGTATATTCTTTGAGGAAAGTGTCAAACACACAATGATAATCAAGAAGCTATTGATCTTCCTGTTAAAAAACTATTTTACATTTCCTTGTTGTATTGATTTCTGTCAGTATGCATGTCCAGGCATTAATCTCTTAACATTTTCCTTAAACAATATTAGTTGCCTTCTGTATAACATTTAGGGTGTCATGAACGATCTCTTTCAATATTTTACCAACTTCAGTTCTGATATACCCACGGGTATATGGCATAGTGGTTAAGAGCACGGGCTACTAAACCCCAAGATTCCAAGTTCGATTTCAGCGCCTCCATGATGGGACGTTGGACTGATGGTCCGGTCGAGTTGCTTGGGGGTCTGGTTTGGTCTGGACCTCCAGATGGAGAAGAACTGGAATGAGATAACGAATAGGGTGGTCACTCTCGCCTGGCAATGGGCCAAGAGGAAGCTGTCCCTTAAAGGTCAAATGGAGGTAATGAACATGTACATTGCTTCTGTCATCTACTACCACCAGACCATTGTGCCTTGTCCTGACCCTACCATCACCAAACTAGAACACATTCTCTTCTGCTTCTTGTAGAAAGGATGTATTCCGATGGTCTGGCAATCCGTTTGCTGCCAACACCTTTTAAAAGGAGGGCTGGGCATGCCATGGTTGATGATGTGCAGACACGCGCTGACACTGTGACATCTACGGCTCTATGTAGACGACGGTGAACAGGTGTGGTCACCGTTTGTGAGGCGCAATTTCCCGCAGCTCATCTCCATGACCAAACTGCAGTCATGGATCAAAAAAGAGGCCAAGGAAGGGTGAATGGCAATGCAAGTGTCGCATTGCTCTCAAGCAACAATGCCGTCCCGGGTTGACCTTGAGCAGCTTCAACACAACCAAAGCATTCTATAGGGGATTAGTGGAGGGGAGGTACAACAATGATCTCGGGGCAAACCTGGGCGTCAACATGGAATACCTGACCCACCTGTTCAAGACAACTTTCGAGCCAGGACCTATGGACAACTTCCAGAGATCCCTGGCCTGGCAGTGCTATCAAGAAGTTCTACCCATTTGGGATAAGCTCTACAGGTATGACTCGAGAAACACTGGGCCGACCTGCCCGAAATGTGGTCAGAGCGACGAAACCATTCTGCACGCACTCGTGCAGTGTCCAACTATTTCCGACCTGTGGGCTTATGCCGAACGACTGCTGTCACGCGTGGGACGAGTCAGTTTATCAACTGAGTCTATCGTCAATATCGTCATGCCTCCTTCCGTTAAACGGGAAGGAAGAGGCTTTTACATCGTACTTGTGACTATGGCGAAAGAATGTGTATGGTGGACGTGTCTCAAAGGTCTAGAGACAAACATTTTCCTCTCTCGTGAATCTCTCATCAACTTCTTCAAGTATCACTCGAAGAAGAAGGTGAGAGTAGAAAGGGAAGTTTTGTCTAGTGAATGCTTCAATAAAAGATGGGTAAATGTAGCAAGGATGGCACATGTGAATGACGGAGCCACCTTGAGCATAATCCTATGAACAAAAAAAAAAAAAGGAAGGAGAAAGAGTCGCTTACTGTAATGCGTTTTTTTGTATGACATTATTGCATTATTGCACGAAGTTACCGTGGTCTTTTCCATAGGCTTTTCTTTCCACAGATAAACCTAATCTGTTTCCCATCTTACACTATGATCCTTCTGTAATACACAATCCTTATTGATCGTTTTTTTTTTTTCTACCATGATCCCTTTTGATCAAAATTCTACCCCACCCCTTTTTTTTTCTTTCCTTCCCAAAAAGTAAAGCTCTATTTTGTATTTTGTCCCCTCTGTATTCATGCCTGTGTGGCCAATAAAGAAACATATATTCTCAACCAATATATATATATATATATTTGTTGTTGTACTTGGGGATGGTCATATTGCCAGTTTAGCCAATAAAAACACACGCACTTTATATTTGGTGTTAATTTGCTTCAGCTTTATATTACATTATATTACATTAATCCTATTTCAGCCAGAGTTCTTTCGTCACACTTCTGTGACCTCATCAGTGGTCCTTTGTTTCCTTCTTTCTTATGTGTGTCCCACCTTGCTAACTATCAGCCATTTTGTATTTTGTATTCCTATTGTATGTGTCTACGCATGCGTATCCCTCAATGTGTGTCTATGTTTTGTTAAGTGCATGTGTGTGTATGGGGAGTGCCTGTATTATCTATATCCTCTGTTAATACATGTTCGTTTATTTTTGTTTTTGTTTTTTTATTTATTTGTTCATGTGTTTATACCTACTTTTTTTTTGTATTTAATTTATGGCCGAAATAGGATTAATGTAATGTAATGTAATATAAAGCTGAAGCAAATTAACACCAAATATATAGTGTGTGTGTTTTTATTGGCTAAACTGGCAATATGACCATCCCCAAGTACAACAACATCTGTTTCAACACACGATTTCACATCAAAAATCTTGCAAAACAAATATATATATACATATATATATATATATATTCGCAACCAATATATATATTATATTTATTTATGTCTTCAGTTTATAAAAAACATGTGAGAAAACATTGAAAGTGGCTCAAGAACTTCACTTTATTTTGTTTTTTATTTTATTGACCCTCAGAAGGTCAAAAGGCAAAGCTGACCTTGGAAAAATTTGAGTGCATAACAGGAACTAAATATCACAAGGTATTCTGACCAATGCTCTGATACAGTTACTGGTCCACCATTCTGTAAATAATGGCTTTCCTCATTAATTTGTACTGAATTATAATCATAAAGTTTCAAGCTGAAATTTGCAGAAGTTCTACATATTTTACTGACCTTCAATTAGGTTGATAGAACAGCTTGTTAATTAGCTTTTTTTCTTTTTGTTGTTCTAACATAAATTTCACTAGTTTCTGATAAGTATTTAATAACATAATTGCATCAATAATTATATGTATGATAGGAACAAATTATATCTCTCTTTCCGTTTTTTTTTTTTTTCTACGACGTGGTCTGTGTGTCATTGTTGATAATTTTGTGGGAAAAATATCAGACAAGGATTAAAATGCTGTGTGTATGTGTGTGTGTGTGTAATTCTATAAATGTATATATGCACCATGGAATTTTGTCAGTGAACGAGTTGTGGTCTCATAGCGATGAAAATATTTTGACAAATTAAATTTAAATGTTGAAGTGAATCTAACGGTTTCTGTGTGCTTTTAAATGGCTTATAAACACCTTCCATGCTGCAATTGTATATATATATATATATATATATATATATATATATATATATATATATATATATATGGGAGAATATACAAAAAATAACAACAGACGAGGACAGGTGGTGTAAATAACAAAAGTATATATTAGTATGACGCTCGGGAATACGGAAAGTCTTTGACGTTTCGAGCTATGTATATATATATATATTAGAAATTGTGGTACAACAATGCATCAATGTTTGCTGGAAATAGCAGTTGATAAAAATACAATGCTATGTAAATTCTCAAAAAAATACATATACTGGCAAAGCTATATGTGGGCAGTGAACATAAAAAATGCTCATCTTACCTCTAGGCAGAACATCGTAAAAATGGACTACCCAGAATGGATAATCTAGGACCCAAATTTCAGACTTGCCAAAATGTGGTTGCTACTGTAAATTTGATTAGTCCTCATCAGCTAGATTCACCTGTGATGAAATTTTAAAATATCACTATATCATATATTCAGCTGAATGCCTAGACGTTAACAGAACCATGATCAGTGAAAAAGTTTTCTATAAAGATTTTAAATGTCATTGCAATACAATAGTTTACATAGTGTCTTAATGTGATCGACTGCTATTTCCAGCAAACATTGGTACCTTGTACCACTGTTTCTTATATATAATTCTATCTTTATGGTGCCTTATTTGGTTGGAAAGTGGTACTTTTGTATTGCAATGATATATAAATTATATATATATATATATATTGTCTTATCTTCGAAACGTCTAGATAGAATAGAGACAGCTGATGAAGGGATATTCCAAGTGGCTTTCCGTTTTCCTATATGTTCGTTCCGTTGTCTGTAGTTTATTGTTCTAACGTCCTGTACCCTGATATGCATGTATATACACATGTAGATGTAAGTATGTACATATATGTGTGTATACATGTATATATATTCTTTGTATTATATATATATATATATATATATATATATATATATATATATATATGTACACATAAATACTTTATATATATATGTATATATAACTTTTATAAGGAATATTCTAAAAGAATATGTAACTGAATTTATATTAAATGCTCTATTATTTTGAGCAAATAAATATATATATATATATATATATATGTGTGTTTTTATATTATTAATAAATTCATAAAATTATCAATAATATTCGCAGGAAATCAATATTTAGTATTTAAATTTCGAAAGATATATATCCAATATGACATGGTAATATAATAAATTTAAAATTTAAGATATACGAAATATAAATATAAATATATATAAAAATATGAATGTAGATAAAGATACATGTGAATATAAATGCATATTAAAATTTATGCATAATTGAGCATGAATATTATAAAGTCTAAAATTAAAAAAAATTAAACATCTGACAATCGTTTCGCAGATATTATTGTAATCACAATGTAATCAAAAGATCAGCATATTATCAATAATTCCGCTCTTCGGAGATGAATGGATTTATAATCTATGTGTTAAGAATGAATGGCATATGTAATATTAATCAAAATATCAAAAAATATTTAAAATATTAAAAATATTAAAGTGTATACTGTCATTTAAAGAAATTGTAAAATTAATCCTCCTGTAATTTGGAAAGTTCATTTTTTTATCCTTTGTTGAAATTTTAAGTGATATATATTTTTTTTATATATTTTTTTTAATAAAAATTGGTATGTTTTTCTGAATATATATAAGACTTCGGTATGTAATTATAGTAAAATTCATCTTGTTGTTGGATATGTTGGTAGTCCTATGAATCCCATCAATGTTTAAAAGTTCATCCATTGCAAATATTTCATCAATATTTTATCTACATTCATATTTTTATATATATTTATATTTATATTTCGTATATCTTAAATTTTTAATTTATTATATTACCATGTCATATTGGATATATATCTTTCAAAATTTAAATATTAAATATTGATTTCCTGCGAATATTATTGATAATTTTATGAATTTATTAATAATATAAAAACACACACATATATATATACATACACACACACACACACACACACATATTAGTGGGGGTGGGTGCGCTGAAAGTGTAGCTGCTAGAATAAGAATAGCCTTGGCAAAGTTTAGAGAGCTCTTACCCCTGTTGGCGACAAAGGGACTCTCACTCAGAGTAAAAGGCAGACTGTATGACGCATGTGTACGAACAGCCATGCTACATGGCAGTGAAACATGGGCTGTGACTGCTGAGGACATGCGTAAGCTTGCAAGGAACGAAGCCAGTATGCTCTGCTGGATGTGTAATGTCAGTGTGCATACCCGTCAGAGTGTAAGTATCTTGAGAGAAAAGCTGAACATTAGAAGCATCAGTTGTGGTGTGCAAGAGAGACGATTGCGCTGGTATGGACATGTGGTGAGAATGGATGAGGATAGCTGCGTGAAAAAGTGCCACACCCTAACAGTTGAGGGAACCCGTGGAAGAGGTAGGCCCAGGAAGACCTGGGCTGAGGTGGTGAGGCAAGACCTTCGAACATTGGGCCTCACTGAGGCGATGACTACTGACCGAGACCTTTGGAAATGTGCTGTGCGTGAGAAGACCCGGCAAGCCAAGTGAGATCGTTGCCAGTGCCCCTGGACTGCCTCTTGTGCGGGTGGCACATGGGATTCACCATTTTGAGCATGGCCATTGCCAGTACCGCCTGACTGGCCTTCATAGGATTTTCGAGCGAGATCGTTGCCAGTGCCCCTGGACTGGCTCTTGTGCGGGTGACACATGGGATGCACCATTTTGAGCGTGGCCGTTGCCAGTACTGCCTGACTGGCCCTCGTGCGGGTGACACGTAAAAGCACCCACTACACTCTCTGAGTGGTTGGCGTTAGGAAGGGCATCCAGCTGTAGAAACTCTGCCAAATTAGATTGGAGCCTGGTGTTGCCATCCGGTTTCACCAGTCCTCAGTCAAATCGTCCAACCCATGCTAGCATGGAAAGCGGACGTTAAACGTTGATGATGATGATGATGATGATACATACACACACACACACACACACACACACATATATATATATATATATATATATATATTGTTGATAGGCCGTGCTTGAGAAGACCCGTCAAGCCAAGTTGTGGTCGCTGGTGGTATCACAGAACTGGCACCCATGCCAGTGGTACATAAAAAGCACCTTTCGAGCGTTGGGCCTCAAGAAGGCAATGACAATTGAATGGAACCTGTGGTAATATGCTGCACTTGAGAAGGAAGGTTCATCGTGGCACAGACCGATGTCACACAAATGGCACCTGTGCCAGTGGCACATGAAAGCAACCATCACACTCTCAGAGTGGTTGGTGTTAGGAAGGGCATCCAGCCATAGAAACCATTCCAAATCAGACTGAAGTTTGGTGCAGCCCCTCAGATTACTAGCCCTGCTCAAACTGTCCAAACCATCCTAGCATGGACAATGGATGCTAAATGAGAATGACGACGATGATGATGATGATATATATTTTCTATCTTTTACTTGTTTCAGTCATTAGAGGTGGCCATGCTGGTGCAACACTTTGAAGATCTTTAGTTGAATGTGTATGTGTGTATATATCACTCAGAGTAAAAGGCAGACTGTATGACGCATGTGTACGAACAGCCATGCTACATGGCAGTGAAACATGGGCTGTAACTGCTGAGGACATACGTAAGCTCGCAAGGAATGAAGCCAGTATGCTCCGTTGGATGTGTAATGTCAATGTGAATACCCGTCAGAGTGTAAGTATCTTGAGAGAAAAGCTGAACATTAGAAGCATCAGTTGTGGCGTGCAAGAGAGACGATTGCGCTGGCATGGACATGTGGTGAGAATGGATGAGGATAGCTGCGTGAAAAAGTGCCACACCCTAACAGTTGAGGGAACCCGTGGAAGAGGTAGGCCCAGGAAGACCTGGGCTGAGGTGGTGAGGCAAGACCTTCATACATTGGGCCTCACCAAGACGATGACTACTGACCGAGACCTTTGGAAATGTGCTGTGCGTGAGAAGACCCGGCAAGCCAAGTAAGATCGTTGCCAGTGCCCCTGGACAGGTTCTTGTGCGGGTGGCACATGAGATGCACCATTTTGAGCGTGGCCGTTGCCAGTACCGCCTGACTGGCTCCCGTAGGATTTTCAAGCGAGATCGTTGCCAGTGCCCCTGGACTGGCTTGTGCTGGTGGCACATAAAAGACACCATTTCGAGCGTGGCCGTTGCCAGTATCGCCTGACTGGCCTTCGTGCAGGTGACACGTAAAAGCACCTACTACACTCTCTGAGTGGTTGGCGTTAGGAAGGGCATCCAGCTGTAGAAACTCTGCCAAATTTAGATTGGAGCCTGGTGTTGTCATCCGGTTTCACCAGTCCTCAGTCAAATCGTCCAACCCATGCTAGCATGGAAAGCGGACGTTAAACAATGATGATGATGATATATATATATATGTACGTATGTATATATATATATATATATATATATATATATATATATATATATATATATATATAATGTGTTGAAAAGTTCCTGGCAGGAGGATCAGTTAATTATGATTTCATTCAACACCTTCCCCTCTTAAATTCACGCATTTATTGCAGCAGTCCTTCAGTTTTTCAAAGCTGTGTAAAAGAACTTGAAAGGTTGGTCCTCCAGCCAGACCTTTGGCAGTACCCTTAAAACCAGGTGCATTTCAGCATCTCCTTGTATATATATATATTTATATATATATATATATATATATATATATATATATATATATATATATATATATATATATAATGTGCTGAAAAGTTCCTGGCTTTGGGTAAAAGAAAATAGAGGAGGATCAGTTAATTATGATTTTATTCAACATATTCACCTCTCAAATTCACACAATTATTGTAGAAGCCCTTCGGTTTTTCGAAGCCCTGTAAAAAGAACTGGGGAAGCTGGGCCTCCAACCAGACCTTTCGCGATACCCTTAAAACCAGGAACTTATCAACATCATTACCCTCCACCCTCTTATATCAACCAATGCAAAGCGGCCACTGCAAAAAGACTAAAAGACACCCTTTTGCAGAAGACACCACATTATAGGTTCAAACTAAGATGCACAACATTACAAAGTGTTACTATTAACCATGCAGCCATGTTCCAATGTATGCAAACGTTATGTTGTTACAACGTTCTCTCACTTAAGCAAGTGTCTGTTAAGTCTGACTCAATCGCAGTATAATTAAAATGCTTGTACACCAGTTGTAGCCAATAAGATCTGGAAAAAGGGATCCATTCATGTTGTGACTCCTCTCAAAAACATTCTCTTTATATATTAGTTAAACACTATAGCACACCTACAACTGCTCATCAAGTATGTATGTATATATATATATATATATATATATATATATATATATATATATATACACACATAAAGTGGTAGTGAAAGGACAACATTTGGTAAAAACCAATAATGTTAAGTATTTGAATGCATTTCATATGAAAAACAAAGAAGTTCACAGCTGGGAATTTTACCAGATTTTATTGATTTATTTTTCATTCTACCGACTGTCTTGCCCAGAAGACAAAATATATGTATATATATATATATATATATATATATATATATATATATATATATATATATATAGGTTCAAAAAAACAATAACAAAAAAAACAACAAAGTGAGGACGTGATACGGATAGTGTTATTGGACGCTCAGGAAAGGAAAGAGAGAGTGTATGATGTTTCGGGCGTAGCCCTTCGTCAGAAAGATGGAAAGTTCGGAGAATGGAAGAACGGAGAAAGAGGAAAATGATACCGATGCCCACGAGGTTAGTCATGCTATATACACACACATGCACACCTTCATATACATGCGCACACACACACACACACATATATCTGTGTGTCTGTTTATCTATCTATCTATCTATCTATCTCTCTGTCCATCCATCCATCCATCCATGTATCTATCTATCTATCTAGATAGATAGATAGATACATACATACATACATACATACATACATACATACATACATACACACAGTTCACTAAGATGATGGTTGCATTACAATGTCATATACATAAATGGTTTCTGTGGAAACAAGCAATCTTCTTCCTTTACACACACACACACACACACACACACACACACACACACACACACACATCATGATCTTCATTTAATGTTTGGCATGGCCTAGATGGTTTGACAGGAACTGTAAAGGCAGAGAACTGCACCAGATTCCAATGGTCTCTATTGCCGAATGCCCTCTCTAATGCCAATCACTTTACAGAGTGGACTGGGTGCATTTTTATGAGGCACCGACAGCACTGAAAACACCAAAGAATTTACAAGACATGATTCCTCAAATGAGTGTCAAGAAAGTGGCTTTGTGCCAAGAGAATGAATTGAGGGACAGAAATAGGCATCTTGTAGTAGAAGAGATCCATGGCTATCTCAGTTGGAAGAAAGAACGAAGAGAGAGAGAGAGAGAGAGAGAGAGAGAGAGAGAGAGAGAGAGAGAGAAACTCAAATTACAGGGAGGTGAATATAAATGAACTGAAATAAAGGATTGGACAGGGTGAATGGGTGGGTAAGTCTGCAAAAGGAGAGTGGGAGGCGGAAGAAATGTAATGAACGGACATAAGTAGAGGGAGTGGGTGGGGCACAGAAATTTATATGCTGAAAAACTCGTTTATGAAATAAGAATCCTTTTTGCTATAGGCACAAAGTCTGAAGTTTTGGGAGAGGAGACAAGTCGGTTACAGTACTCAGCTGATAACCATTTCATCAACCCACAAAAGGATAAAAGGCAAAGTCGACCTCGGCGGAATTTGAACGCGCAACGTAAAGACGGACGAAATGCCACTAAGCATTCTGCCCGGCGTGCTAACGATTGCGCCAGCTCGCCGCCATATATATAATAATCCTTTCTACTATAGGCACAAGACCTGAAATTTTATAGGAGGAGACTAGTCGATTACAGACCTCGGCGGAATTTGAACTCAGAACGTAGCGACAGGCGAAAAACCGTTAAGTATTTCGCCCGGCGTTCTGACGCTTCTGCCAGCTTGCAGCCTTATATTATATAATAAGAATAATAATAATAAAATGCTTGTGTAACCAACCGGCCTCGCCCCACTCCCAAGCAATTCAGATTTAAACAAAAAAGTGATGTTACAATTCTATGTCCACCACCATTAAATAGCAGCTGCTTAATGATCAGACTCTTCCTAATTAAATTAACCTTCGGGGAGGCAATCAAAGATTGTCAACAGACTAGAAGCAAGGGAGGCAACTCCTAAATTTGTGCTGGTTAAGCGAAAATTTTTGTGAGTATATATATATATATATATGTTCACTTATTCATCATAAGTTTATACCTATACACATACACGAGTAAGTGGACGAACGAAAGAATGAGGCATTTAACACATTTAATAGAAGTTACATATATTATTTAAAACAGTTGGATTCAGACCCATGCAACTTCAATTTTCGTCAGCTCATTACACCTTGCTCATCTGGTTGACAGACACACGCACGCACATGCATACACACATACATATACACATCCACACGCATATGTACGTATGTATGTATGTATGTATGTATGTAAAAAAAAACAAAAAAAAAAACCTCATCCAGCTATTCTGATTATATGTCTGTGCACACGTTTGAATGTGGTGTGTGCCAGAGGGTTTGCAAATCCAATGGGGGTCTTAAAAGACATGTTAGGATCCACAATGAGCAGAACTTACTTGCAGGTATTGGTAGTGCAAATCAGAGGTGCAATCTGTGTGGGTGTTTTTTCAAAACACTGTCTGGTTTAAAAAGCCACATCAGACGCCATGAAAGGGCTAAGGTGTAGGTGCAGGAGGTGGTCAAACTCTGTTTAAGGAGTAGACAACCACCATGTATGTATGAATGCATGCATGCATGTATGTATGAATGTATGTATGATGTGGGTATGTATGTATGTATGTAGGTAGGTAGGTATGTATGTATGTGTGTATGTATGTATGTATGTGTGTGTGTATGCATGCATGTATGTATGTATGTGTGTATGCATGCATGTATGTATGTATTTATGTACTGTCTGAATGTATGTATGTATGTCATGTTTTTTCTACAATTCTTGTCAATAATCTCGGAGAATTCTTCGTAATTGTGTTGCTATTGTTTAATGATGTTACAATATAAAAATCTATACAAAAATTGATTTTTTTCCCCCATTTTGTTATCCATTTTTTCCATTATATTATTCCATAGACGTCAGCCCTCCCCCACTAACCGCACGAACTTTGTTCATCATTTTCTATATTTGCACTCCCACCCCTACACCCAATTCTAACCATTCCTCACTCTCTCCATACATTTCTTGCTTTCTTTAACCAGCCTCCAATCTTGTTCTTTTGCAACTGCCCACCCTCACCCTTAATGGTTAATCCAGTGCTGCCCCCACCCCCCTCAGAACCACAGATGTTAGATTACTGTTTAATCTGTCCTTTGCATTTTTTTAAGTGGTTACAATGTGATTTCAGAAGGATAGAGAGATCTTGATGTTTATTTTTACTTTTAGGACATACATCATCATCATCATCATCATCATTTGTCCATGCTGGCATGGGTTGGACGGTTTGACCAGAGCTAGGAAGCTAGAGAGTTTCACCAGGCTTCAGTCTGATACCCTTCCTAACGTCAACCACTGAGAGTGTATTGGGTACTTTTACGTGCCAGATGCATGATACCAGTATTTGCCACGACTATGATTTCACTTGGCTTGATGGGTTTTCTTCTCAAGCATGGTATATTGCCAAAGGTCTCGGTCATTTGCCATTGCTTCTGTGAGGTCCAACACTTGAAAGGTGCTTCTTACATGCCACCAACACAGGTTCCAGTTATACAACACTAGCATTGGCCACGTTGATGCTGTGAGGCCCAATGCTTGACAGGTGCTTTTTACATGCCACCAACAGGGATGCCAGATGCCTCTGTGAGGCCCAACGCTCAAAAGGTGCTTTTTGCGTGCCACCAGCACAGGTGCCACTTATGCAAAACTGGCATTGCCCACATTGCTTCCATGAGGCCCAATGCTCAACAGAAGCTTTTTACATGTCACTGGCATCCAGTTAGCTTGTTGGGTCTTCTTCTTAAGCGTAGTGCCAAAGGTCTTGGTCATTTGTCATTGCCTCCACGAGCCCCAATGCTTGAGAGGGGCTTTTTACATGCCACCAGTATCAGACACATTGCTTCCACGAGGCCCAGAACTCACCAGGTGCTTTTTACGTGCCAGGTACGCGACACCAGCATTGGCCACATTCCCTCTGTGACACCCAATGCTCAATAGGTACTTTTTACGTGCCACTGGCACAGGTGCAAATTACATGACACCAGCACCAGCCACAACCACAATTTCATTTGGCTTGATGAGTCTCCTCAAGCACGGCATATCGCCAAATGTCTTGGTCACTAGTCATTGCCTCTGTGAGGCCCAACATTTGAAGATCATGCTTCACCACCTCGTCCCATATCTTCCTGGGTCTACCTCTTCCACAAGTTCTCTTCATGGCTAGATAGAGATCTGCACCTGTTTACATAGCTGTCCTTGTCCATATGCATCACATCACAATACCAGCACCATTGCCTCTTGTACACCACATTTGATGCCTCTTATACCCAGTTTTCTCTTCAGATGCTTACACTCTATCGTACATGCACATCCAGCAAATCATACCAGCTTCATTTCTTTCAAGCCCATGTTTAATTGCTGTGTAGCATGGCTGTTCACACACAGGCATCATACAATCTGCCCTTCACTCTGAGGGAGAGGCCCTTTGTAACCAAAAGAGGTAGGAGCTCTTTGCACTTTGCCCAGCCTATTCTTTTTCTCACAGCTACACTATTGGAGCATGCACCTCTGCTTTGGTCACCTAGATAACGGAAGCTATCAACAACTTTTAGCTTTCCCCACTGGCATTTGATGGAGTCTATTTTCTGTACATTTTTAGTGTTTACTGTACATATACATCTTTCACACACAAAAGCTATTCTCCCTGTTAACCTTCCTCTGATATTACTGCCCCTCTCATGTGTCCATAGCTTGCACTGGGTACATTGTATAGAGTTTCTATGTATGCCTTTTATATATATGGAGCAGAGCCATTTGCCTGAAGGGATTTGTGATTTGTCAGCTTTCCTATTAACTAAGACTTTGGTTTTTTCTAAATTAAATCTAAGGCCCTTTGATTCCAGACTTTGCTTCCATGCCTGAAATTTATTCTCTAGTTCTAGGAGTAATTCAGCTATAAGAACAAGATTATGAGTATAAAGGAGCTCCCAAGGGCAGCTTGACTTAAATTCCTCTGTTATTGCTTGGAGGACTATGATGAACAAGATGGGGATGAGAACTGATCCTTGGTGAACCCCCTGCTTGTACCCTGAATTCATTGTCAACTCTCACCTTACTGACAGGATTACTAGTTTCTGCAATGACTGCCAGATAAGGGAGCAAGGGACCTTGTCAAAAGCTTTCACTATGTCAACAAAAGCAAGGTACAGAAGTTTATTTTTTACTAGGTACTTCTCCAGCAGCTACCTTACCAGGAATGTCGCATCAGTGGTGCATCTCCCTGGCACAAAACCAAACTACATCTCATCTTGCCTAACTCTTTTCCTAATTTGTTGGGCTATGATCCTCTCTGTAACTTTCATTACCTGATCCAACAGTTTGATACCTCTGTAATTATTTCTGTCTAAAGCATCACCTTTGACTTTGTAGCACTTGACTATGGTGCTATTACACCATCCATTGGGTATGACTCCACTCCCTTGTGTACAAAATGATGGCTATACGAGTGACAAGACCATAACCCATACTGCCAAATCTTTTAAGCATCTCAGTGGTGATTACTGGTGGGCTGGGAGCTATCCTGGTCTTCATATTTTTTTTGGCTTTATCTACCAAGCTACTGTCTATTCAGATATCTGATCCCTCTGATGGATATATCCAACAGAGGGATCAGATATCTGAATAGACAGTAGCTTGGTAGATAAAGCCAAAAAAGATATGTGCTAACGTTTCTGCCAGCTCGCCGCCTTTCAATTTCTGTCTACCAAATCCACTCACAATGCTTTGATTGGTCCAAGACTATAGTAGAAGACATTTGCCCAAGGTGCCACGCAGTGGGATTGAACCTGGAACCATGTGGTTGGTAAGCAACCCACTTACCACACAGCCACTTCTGTGCCTATATATATATATATATATATATATGTGTGTGTGTGTGTGTGTGTATATATATATATATATATATATATATATATGTGTGTGTGTATATATATATATATATATATATATGTGTGTGTGTGTGTATATATATATATATATATATATATATACACACACACATATATATATATATATATACACACACACATATATATATATATATATATATATATATGTATATATATATATATATATATATATATATATATATATATATATATATATATATATATATATATATATATATATATATATATATATATATATATATATATATATATATATAGGCACAGAAGTGGCTGTGTGGTAAGTAGCTTGCTTACCTATTTCTTTACTGCCCACAAGGAGCCACACACAGAGGGGACAAACAAGGACAGACAAACGGATTAAGTCGATTATATCGACCCCAGTGCGTAACTGGTACTTAATTTATCGACCCCGAAAGGATGAAAGGCAAAGTTGACCTCGGCGGAATTTGAACTCAGAACGTAACAGCAGATGAAATACCGCTAAGCATTTCGCCCGCCGTGCTAACGTTTCTGCCAGCTCGCCGCCTTCAACCACATGGTTCCAGGTTCAATCCCACTGCGTGGCACCTTGGGCAAATGTCTTCTACTATAGTCTTGGACCGATCAAAGCATTGTGAGTGGATTTGGTAGACCGAAACTGAAAGGTGGCAAGCTGGCAGAATCGGTAGCACACCGGGCGAAATGCTTAGCGGTATTTCATCTGCCACTACGTTCTGAGTTCAAATTCTGCCAAGGTCGACTTTGCCTTTCACCCTTTTGGGGTCGATTAAATAAGTACCACTTACGCACTGGGGTCGATGTAATCGACTTAATCCCTTTTTCTGTCCTTGTTTATCCCCTCTGTGTTTAGCCCCTTGTGGGCAATAAAGAAATAAGAAACTGAAAGGACCCGTCATATATATATATATATATATATGTGTGTATCTTTGTGTGTCTGTGTTTGTTCCTTCCCCCCACCAACATCACTTGACAAACAATGTTGGTGTATTTACATCCCCATAACTTAACAGTTCGTCAAAAGAGACCGATAAAATAAGTATTAGGCTTACAAAGAATAAGTCCTGGGGTCAATTTACTCGACTAAAGGCAGTGCTCCAGCATGGCTGCAGTCAACTGACTGAAACAAATAAAAGAATAAAAGAAAAAAAGATTCATTGGAAGAAATGGCTGAGTCGACTCTGTTCCATCCCCATTATAATGATGTGAATTGAATTTTTAGAACATTGAAGAATTTTAAAACTAAATAGCATCCAGCATATAGTCTAGAGCAGGGGTTTTCAAACTGTGGTCTGTGGACTACAGGGGGTCCGTGGACAGCAAATACTTTTTATGGGCAATTTGATTTTATATATGTTTTTTATCGAAATCTTTTAATTGACAATAAACCTATTTGTTAAATACTGTTAAATAAACAAATGTAAAAATATATGTTATTTTAAGCAAATATTTATGTATAAATTTCATAAGCGTTTACAAGGGTGTCCCTAAGGTAAAGCCTGAAATATAAAGGGGTCCACAAGTCAAAAAGTTTGAAAACCCCTGGTCTAGAGCAGTGTTTCTCAACCATATTTTTCCTTATGGGCCCCTTTGGTTCCTATTTTTCTTTGCTGGACCCTCAAAGCCATTTGTTTTTTCTTTTTTATACGATTCCTAATAACCGTCATCAGGAAGGGAAGGAATTTCAACCATGTTTCGTGGTCTGCTACCACAACAGCTCCTTTATAGGATCTAGTGTGCTCAAGACATCATCAGGAGGAATCACGTCCGGTTTCGACCCCCTACTCCTCTACCGTTTTGACGTGGCGCCCCCCCCCCTTTCGGAGGTGTCTTCAGCTCTGGTGTTGAGTGCATGTCTTCTTTCTTCTGTTCCCTGATCTCTTCGATGCAGCATCAACGAGTGTCAGCGGCCGAATGACTGTCTTGTCAAATTTCCCTTTAAATACCTGCTGCTAGGCTCCAGTAGGCAGCACCAACAAGTTGTCATGTGACAGTCTAAATTTCCTGCTGCTAGGCTCCAGCAGGCAGCCCCAACAAGTTGTCACGTGACAGTCTAAATTTCCTGCTGCTAGGCTCCAGCAGGCAGCCCCAACAAGTTGTCATGTGACAGTCTAAATTTCCTGCTGCTAGGCTCCAGCAGGCAGCCCCAGCAAGTTGTCATGTGACACTGTCTAAACTTTAACTGACAATGGAGGGCGCATAGTCTTCGCTCACGCATTCTCTAATAGACATTAAATAATGATAATTATTAGGAATTGTATAAAATAAAATGTTAAAATATTTTGTGATTTGTAGAAGTGCAACAAATTTCATCATCATCATCATCATCGTTTAACGTCCGCTTTCCATGCTAGCATGGGTTGGACGATTTCACTGAGGACTGGTGAAACCAGATGGCTACACCAGGTTCCAATCTGATTTGGCAGAGTTTCTACAGCTGGATGCCCTTCCTAACGCCAACCACTCCGAGAGTGTAGTAGGTGCTTTTATGTGTCACCCATACGAAGGCCAGTCAGGTGATACTGGCAACAGCCACACTCAAAATGGTGTATTTTACGTGCCACCTGCACAGGAGTCAGTCCAGGGAACAACAAAATCTTATATGGAGCCTTAAGGATCATATGGACCCTTAAGGATCATATGGATCCCTGTTGAGAGCCACCATTCTAGAGTCTAGAACTTTACTGTTTTTCTCACTGCTATCATTCCTTTCAGTTTGAATACTAATAATTTTCTTGTTTTCTTTTCTTCTTTTAACAGCACCTGTATTTTCTGTGGTGAGAAAGACAAATCATTTGATGAAAAGGGACTTGATCTTCATTATTGGAAACATTGCCCCATGTTGAAACGCTGTGGTAATTGTAAACAGGTTTGTGAGCAGTATTTTTGTAACACACACATTTGGGGGGGGGGGGCTTATTATCATGTTATTGTTGTTATTCTTTAGTTGCCCCCACCCCATCCCACCAAAGACAGAGCTATGACAAATGTACTATAGCCATGAAAATAAATATTTCATCTGTTTCTCAGAATATACATGGGATGTCCATGTAATGTGTATTTATAAAAACAGTTGCATTAAGAGGTGCCAGTCTGTAATTGTAGCAGGGACATGTGGAAGGGGTAGACCAAGGAAGACGTGGGACAAAGTGGTATGAAAGGATCTACTGATGCTGGGACTCACAGAGGGGATGACAGGGGATTGAGACCCCTCGCAGTTTGTTGTGCTTGAGAAAACACACCAAGCTAAGTAAAAGCATGGTTGCCCTTGCATACAAGCTCATTCCCTGTAACCCTCTCCAGCTGAGCATCCCTAATCTTGCAGGCTTGGAGGTGCTGGTGCCATGTAAAAAGCATCTGTGACGGTGCAGCATAGAAAACACTTAGTACACTCTTTAAAATGGTTGGCATTAGGAAGGGCATCCAGCTGTTGAAACCCTGCCAAAACAGACATGGAGCCTGAACAGCCCTTCAGCTGGTCAGCTCCTGCAGACTATCCAACCCATGCCAGCATAGAAAAAAGGACATTAGATGATGATGATAATGATGGTGATGATGATGAAGACGCATAGCTTAGTGGTTAGAGTGCTTAGGATTGATAGTGTTAGGATTGTAAGGTCACGTGTTCGATTCCTGGCAGCATGCTGCGTCCTTGGGCAAGAAACTTTATTTCATGTATCTCGAGTTCACTCAGCTGGCAAAAATGAGTTGTACCTGTATTCCAAATACATTTTTTATAACATTAGACAGATCCTCAGTTAAAATAATGGGATGAGATTTGGCCACCACATTGAACAAATCAGTCAACTTTCAGGAAGCTTCCGTCCTAATTTCAACAATTCTCTTTTTTTTTCTTTTTTTCCTCTTTTCTGTACCCAATATTATTGATATCTATCATTCAGCTCTTCAAAATTGATTCATATTCTGCTGAATATTGGTTAGTAATTAGAAACAAATGTATAAAATCTTGGAACATTCAGACACACACAGACACATGCACAAACACATACATACACACATTCTATGTACACATATATATATATATATATATCATCATCATCATCATCATCGTTTAACGTCCGCTTTCCATGCTAGCATGGGTTGGACGATTTGACTGAGGACTGGTGAAACCGGATGGCAACACCAGGCTCCAATCTATATATACATACATACATATGAGGGGGTGCTGGAAAGTCGCTGGCTTCAGGTAAAAGAAAAAACAGGAGAATCAGTTAATTAGGATTTTATTCAACATATTCCCCTTCTCAGATTCACACACCTATTGCAGCAGTCCTTCAGTCTTTCTAAGCCCTGTAAAAGAACTCAGAAGGTTGGGTCTCCAACCAGGTCTTTCACGATACTCTTAAAGCCAGGAACTTTTCATACACCCTTGTCTCCATATATATATATATAGTTATATAATATATATATAATGATAATGACAACGCTGCCAATACATGTTAAACCAAATAGTTTAAAAGATAGTTTAGATATAATATGCAATTTGATTAGCATATAGTCCATAACCAGATTATTTCTATATTTCATTATATTTCAAGAAAAAAAATAAGAAATCTAAAAATTATTAGAAAAATGGAAAAAACAGAAGGTAAAAAAAAATGATCTGCAAGCAGCAGATTAATCATGCTTCACAGAACATTGAAGATCAGCTATAGCAGTTACAACAACAACAACAACAGCAACAACAAATTTAAACAAGACTGCTGTTGAAGACATTTTTATAATGGTTGAAAAACAAAAAGAAAAGCAAAAATGGATGTAAAACTGGTTTATCTATGCTTATTGAATAGTTAGATCGATTTATGAAAAAATATTGATAACTCGTTTGTTTGGTGGTGGTGGTGGTGGTGGTGGTGGTGGTGGTGGTAGTGGTGGTGGTGGTGGTGGTAGTGTGGTGGAATTAGTTAAAAAGCAAAAAAATATTGATGCATTTCATTTAGGAAAATTTAAAAGAAAAGATATTAACGAGTTTCATTGAATGATGTTTCTAGTTCCCATCAATTAAATATTTTGATGATGATGATCGTGATGATGATGATGATGATGATGGTGATCATCATCATCATCATCATCATCATCATCATTACCATCATCATCATCATCATCATCATCACCATCATCATTTAGATTACTCAATGAAATCATCATCATCATAACCACCACCACCACCACCACCACCACCACCACCGCCAGTATGGTCATGAAATGTTCAAGTTATAAAGTGCATTTTAATAAACTTCAGATTTATGAAGTGTGTGTGTGTGTGTGTGTGTGTGTGTGTGTGTGTGTGTGTAAATATATCATCATTATGATCGTTATCATCATCATCATCATCATCATCACTACCACCATTATCGTTGTTGCTATCATCATCACCATCATCATCATCATCATCATTGTTTTTGCTTCCAATTTTCCTTGTTTTGCATGGTCCATTCGGCATTCGTTGAGGTAGGTTTTCTACAGCGAGGTACCTCTTTGTTTTCATCAAGCCTCACCTGTTTGCAAGCAAAGTAACATTTCTCTATGGTCAGACATGTTCTTGCCAGAATATTCTAAATGAATGACAATAATGCTTTGTATGACAGTAAGAATCATGTAATATCAAGACAAAGAGATGTAAACATTCACATGCACTCACACAGGCTCTCATATACATATACATACATATATACACATATATATATATATATATATATATATATATATATATATATATATATATATATATATATATATATATATTTATATATATATGTGTGTGTATATATATATATATATATATATGTATATATATACACACACACACATATACATATATATATACACATATATACAAAATATGGGGGTTTAGTTTACAGGTGATCTAAAGGAATAGGTATACTAGGTAAGTGCTGTAATGGATTACTGGGGCTCCAAGGTTGTATCCGAGATAGTACTTATGGAGCCATTGCAGATTTCCGATCTAGCAGATATATAATTGTTAAAGAGGTCAACAAACTTTAAGGCAAGGCAAACATCTCAGGTCGTACGAATTATTATTATTTTTTCCAATAATAATAATGCATATGACTTGAGATGTTTGCCTTGCCTTAAAGTTTGTTGACCTCTTTAACAATTATACATATATATATATATACATACACACACACACACATACACAATGGAATCTCTACCAAAAGCACATCAACCAGCTTGATGCTTTACATATATTATGCTTGCGTACTATCTTCAACAGTGAGGTACTGACAAAATGCAACATATCAGGTATTGAAGCCATCCTCATCAAAATACAACTTAGATGGCCAGGTCATCTCTCACGCATGAGCGATATAAGAATTCCAAAGCAACTTCTCTTTGGCCAATCTCCAACAAGAAGGTCAGTTGGAGGGTCACTTTTGCACTTCAAAAACAAACTGAAAGACAATATGAAACGATGTAACATTTTCTTTTCTTCCTGGGAAAACAAAGCATCAGAACACAGGACTTGGTGCCAGTCCTGCTTCTCCTCTGTTCGAAAATTTGAGCAAAATCGATTCCAACACTGAGGCCAACTTCATGCAAACATGAAGGCACACTGGCAAAACGCTGCTCCTCTAAATGGAAACCTTACCTGTCGTTGTGGTACAGAGCAAAGCAGGCTGTACTCAAGAGAACCCACAGTAAATGATCCCCAAACACTCAAGTAAACTGAGTCCTCAACTTGTTCCAGTTACCAAAAGGTTTGCATGGCACCAACAGGACTCAAGGAATACATTTGTGTCCACAGAACACGATTAACGCTTTATTTTACTGAACCTTCGTTTGTCATTCACGACAAGATAATCTATCACATACATACATATATACATACATGCATGCATACATACATACATACATACATACATACACACACACATATATATATATATATATATATATATATATATATATATATATATATATATATATATACATACATGCATGCATGTATGTATGCATTGAAATCACAATCCCACTATACAGTGTCTTGCGTGACCATCTTTTTACTGTCACATTCATTTAACTAATACCTTCTAAGAGGAATTTGGTAAAACATATGCTTCTCTCTGTGTGTGTGTGTGTGTGTGTGTGTGTGTGTGTGTGTGTGTGTGTGTGTGTTTGTTGGTACTTTTGTCTGTTGCTGTGTCAAGATGTATGCTTTTATATCTATGTAGCAATTTAGCAATTTGATAATGATAAAACAAATACCAGACAGAAATTATGCATTGTAATCAATATATTGACTCCAAAAAGGCAGCAAGCAGTCAGAATCATTTCTGTGCCAGACAAAAATGCTTAGTGTTATTTCTTTTTTTTATGTTCTGAGTTCAAATTCTAGCTGAGGTCAGCTTTGACTTTCATCCTTTTGGGGTTGATAAAATAAGTACCAGTTATGCACTGGGGTCAATATTATCCCTCAAAATTTCTGGCCTTGTACCAAAATTTTGAAACTGATAAACTGAAATCCTTTAAAATCACTGCTCCAGCGTGGCCACAGTCCAATACCTAAAATCAGTAAAAGAACAAAAAGAATCAACTACAAGATATCTCAGTTAATTCCTTTGACTTTAACCTTAACTTTGGGAATTTCTTCTATCCATCTGGGTGGTACATATGTTGGGCAAAATAATCAAAGTCCTTTCCTATAAATACTGTCCCGAGTCAGTTGAAGACGAATCAATATCTCCCGGACACTAAAATCTCTAAATTAATTTTTTTTCTTTCCTGCTACAAACAAAAGAATAATTTAAAAAAGAAAAAAGAAGGAAAAAGAGATAGAAAAATAAAACTTTTCCCACAAATCAAAAATATATTTTTAAAATTTCTATTATTTACATAATCTTTTTGCTTTTTTCTCTCTCTCTCTTTATTTCACAGGTTTTGGAAATATCAACGTATAAGAAGCACCTGCTCACCGAATGTGATGCTATGGACAACTATCGGAATTGTCCACGTTGCCAGGAGGCAGTGTTAAAAGATGTCTACGACAGCCACATCAGTGAACGATTATGCAGAGGTGTGTCTAAGAGTTGAATTATGCATTAATATTTTAACCATTCCACCTTCTTCCTGTTATGTTTCATGAGTGTGTGATAAGAAGTTTGCTTCCCAACAACATGGTTCCCAACCATGTGGTTCTGGGTTCAGTCCCACTGTGCGATACCTTGGGAGAGTGTCTTCTACTACAGCCTCAGGCCGATCAAAACCTTGTGAGTGGATTTGGTAGATGGAAACTGAAAGAAGCCTGTTGCATGTGTGTGTGTGTGTGTGTGTGTGTGTGTGTGTGTGTGTGAAGGCATATGGCTCAGTAGTTAGAGCGTTGGGCTCCCAGTCATGAGGTAGTGAATTCATTTCCTGGACCAGGTTGTGTGTTGTGTTCTTGAGCATGACACTTTATTCTATTTCACTCAGCTGTAGAAATGAGTTGGAACGTCACTGGTGCCAAACTGTATCTGCTTTTGCCTTCCTCTTGGACAACACCAGTGGCGTGGAGAGGAGAGGCTGGTACGCATGGGTGACTACTGGCCTTCCATAAACAACCATGCCCAGAATTGTGCTTTTGTTGGTAACTTTCTACATGCAATATTATGGTCATTCTTGACCGAAGTGGGGTCTTTACCCTTTTGTACATATATCTATCATCATCATCATCATCGTTTATATATATAGATATCATCATCATCATCATCATCATCGTTTAACATCCGCTTTCCATGCTGGCATGGGTTGGACGATTTGACTGAGGATTGGCGAACCAGAAGGCTGCACCAGGCTCCAATCTGATTTGGCAGAGTTTCTACAGCTGGATGCCCTTCCTAATGCCATCCACTCAGAGAGTGTAGTGGGAGCTTTTATGTGCCACCGGCACGAGGGTCAGTCAGGCGGTACTGGCAATGGCCATGCTCAAATATATATATATATATATATATATATAGAAAGATGCACACACACACACACACACACACACACACACACATGCACACACACATGCACATATGGGTGTGTGTCTTTGTGTCTGTGTTTGTCCACCACCACCACCACCACTATTAATGATGTCAAAGTGTAAGGATTAGAAAACCATTAAAGAATACATTATGTGTATCATAAATTATCGGTTTTTTTCTTCTTCTTATGCCTATATTTTATGTAGCCGTGGACATAAATGACACACATTGTCCCCTGTGTCACATGAAGATAAATCCTGGAGATGAAGGATGGAAAGACCACTTAACCGGAAGAGTAAATGGGTGTAAAAACAACCCTAGGTTGCATTTGCCTCCGACAAAACAGCAATCGAATATCTCAAGTAAGGGCAGCTTTGTTCTTTTATTCCTGCATTCTTGTTGCATTCATCATTGTTGTTTAACATCTGCTTTCCATGCTGGCATTGGTTGGCCAGTTTGGCTGAGAACTGGTAAGCCAGGAGGCTGCACCAGGCTCGAATTTAATCTGACAGAGTTTTTACAGCTGGATGCCCTTCCTAACGCCAACCACTCCAAGAGTGTAGTGGGTGCTTTTCACATGCCACCAGCACGAGGGCCAGTCAGGCAGTACTGGCATCAACCACGCATGAATGGTGCTTTTTATATGTCCCCGTCACAGGAGCCAGTCAGGCAGCACTGGCATTGACCACACTCAAATGATGGTTTTTATGTGCCACTGGTATGGATGCCAGTCAGGTGGCACTAGCATCAACCATGCTCAAATGGTTGCTTTTTACATGCCAGTCAGGCAGTATTTTGTGTGCATTTCAAATTCGTTAAGTATGTCATGTAGTATACTGATGCACATTGTGGTCCTTGTACACTGACCACCAGTGGTCTATTACAAATTTTGAGCGGTCAGTGGTGAGGTTTATAATTCACTAATCAAAGAATTGCATCATCATCATCATCATCATCATCATCATCATCATCATCATCATCATCACCATCATTATCATCATCATTATTATCATCATCGTTTAATGTCTGTTCTCCATGTTGGTATGGGTTGGTCAGTTTGACCAGAGCTGGCAAGCTGGGGAGCTGCACCAGACTCCAGTGTGATGTGGCATGGTTTTCTACAGCTGGATGCTCTTCCTAACACCAACCATTCCATAGAGTGTAACGGGTGCTTTTTATGTGGTCTTACAAATGGAAACCACACCTGTTCACTGTCTCAGAATCTCTGCAAGTGGCATTGTCATCATCATCATCATCATCATCACCACCACCACCACCACCACCATCATCATCATCATCATCATCATCATCATCATCATCATCATCATCATCATCATCATCATCATCACCATCACTTCCTCATCATCGGGACATATCTTCATATCAGCAACCAGGGCACACCTAATAAGCTCTCTCACTCATGCCCGTGCTTGATGGAACTGGGTCGTCTCAGGTTGGTTCCAGAGGTGTCATTGTACAATACATAGAGCTGACCAGGTCTACCAGTGACTCCTATTGGTTGTGGTCCCATACCAGCCCCACCTCTACATCCTCCAAGACGATGTCAAGCCTCTTGAGATCTTTGTTAATCACATCTGGTGTGGGGTCTGCCATGGGGCCCTCTCCCAGCCCACAGTTCTGCATCAAAGAAGGGCAAGTTCCCTGCTGGGGGCAGAGGGCATGTCTGAACTAGCACATTCGATGAATAGTAATAAGGTGGGCGGCTGTGGGCTGATGTATGCACATGGGCAGTTCTTCACTGGAAACATGATGGTACCATCAAAGAATTTATAAATTTTTAAAACTTTTTTTATAAGACAATCTAAAAATCTAAATCAACTAAAAATAAATTTATATTATCATATGATATAATGAATGATTAATTATTTAATTTGAAATATTTATGTCTTCACTGCATTGTTGTTATGTTATATAATTAAAAGTAAATTAGTATTTGGTGGCCCTCTTTTTTCTCCATGAATTTTGTGAATCACCTCCTGAAGAATGCAGGGTATTATTGTTTTAGCAGATTCGGTAGAGCTGGAATGATCCTCAGCATTGACATTAGTGGTAGCACCAGCTACATCATCATCATCATCATCGTCATTGTCATCGTCATCATCATCATCATCATCATCACTATCATCATCATCATCGTCGTCGTCATCATCATCACCATCGTCACTATCATCATCATCATCATCATCGTCACTATCATCATCATCATCATCATCATCATCGTCATCATCGTCATCATCATTGCTGCCATCATCATCACCATCATCATCATCATCACCATCATCGCCATCACCCTCATCATCATCATCACCATCATCATCATCAACACCATCACCTTCATCATCATCATCACCATCCTCCTCCTCCTCCTCTTCATCATCATCATCATCATCATCGTCATCACCATCATCATTACCATCATCATCATCATCATCACCACCATCACCCTCATTATCATTAACATCATCAACATCATCATCATCATCACCCTCATCATAGATTAATGCTAAGTAGCAGCAGCAGCAGCAGTAGCAGTCATGAGTGGAACAAATCTGGCTATCACCAGAGTCCATTCTGATGACCTCCTTATTGCCCTCTTTTAAATGGACAAGGAAGACAGTTTCCCTCTGTCTGGTGTTTATAATAAAAAAAAGAGGTGTGTGGTGGACAAGTTCGAATGGCTGGTCTGAGAACTCAGACTTTCCACTTTATTAGAGCTCTCACTGACTTTTGCAAGTTTCGCTTGAAAATGAAAGTGAAAGTAGAGAGGGAGATACGATACTCAAACGCATTTATAGATTGGTTAGTATTTCTTTGGGCTCGTTATGTTCTGAGTAGGACAACGTAACAAAATCTGCCATTCCACAATCTTTAATATCAATTGATAATATACAGTTCTATGTTTAAGAGATGAGGAATTATGTACATTATTTATATTGTTTACATTAGACGGATATTTGTCCTCATTTTGTTTGTTGTTAATACAACATTTCGGTTGATATACCCTCCAGCCTTCATCAGGTGTCTTGGAGAAATTTTTTCGATGTTATTATTGTTGTTGTTGTTATTATTAGTGGTTAAGAGCGTGGGCTACTAACCCCAAGATTCTGAGTTCAATTCCAGGCAGTGACCTGAATAATAATAATAATAATAATAGTAATAATAATAACAACAACAACAACATTGAAAAATACCTTAGGAATGGGAACCCAGGTTCGAAATTTTCCCAGGACACCTGATGAAGGCTGGGGAATATATCAGCTGAAATGTGTTAACAACAAACAAGATGAGGACAAATATCTGTCAAATGTAAATAATGTAAATAATGTATCAATTGATACTGCTTTCACATTTTGACAAGAGACTGACAGTTTTAGAGGAAGGTATTGATCAATTACATCAACTCCAGTGATTGACTGGGACTCATTCCATCAATCCGGAAAGGATGGAAAGCAAAGTTGACCTTGGTGGAGTTTGAACTCATAAACACTAAGCCACTAAGCATTTTATCCAGCATGGTAACTATTCTGCTACCTCACTGCTTCTAATACCAGTTAATAATAAACCACCATCCTGCTTGACATGATGCTAGTCTATAAACAAGACTTTCTTGGTTGTAACTCTTGTCTTATTCAGCAGGTCGTCCATATTTATTTTGTGTCTTTATTACTTTGACATACAAACATTCAGTAGATATTAGATTCTGTTTTCTTTTGTTATCTTCTTTACACTAAATTTGTTTTTCCCCTGAGGCTTGTGTGCATCTGCAATCACCAGTCTCCTTTAACGTGTGCACGCATGTGCATCCTTGTTCGGTAATTCATTATCTCATTGTCACTTTTTGTTTCTCTTATTTGCAGACCGCCCTCTGGTGACTAACAGGGCCAAAGAGAAGAGAAACATATCAAAACCTGTGGGAGGAAAACAGTTCAGAGGTGGACATGTCTAAACATGAATCTCTGGGCCATTGACCATCAAATAAAAATTCATTCGATAGACGTTCCATAAAGTCTCATCTCATCACATATACATACACATAAACACACAAAGAATGGGGAAAAAAAAAATAACCACTGTCTGCTTAATGTATTAATGTATTTAACAATATTATCTTTATTTTCAAAAACTTATCTTTTACTTTATTTTTACTATAAACTTGATAGTAGACAAATAACAAGATTTCCAAGTATATTGAATATTTAGACTACCTTAAAAAGCCACATCATATCTAATTCTTCTCAGTGTTTAATAAGACCATGTTGCATCCAATATTTTTATGTTATATCCAATATTTTAAGTATATAGGACAATTTTTTGTTTTTTGTGTTTTAGATTAGTTCTTAGCTACAGCAACAAAAATTGATTCAATATAAGTTTCCTTTAGATTCCAACAATAAAAAAGTATAGGCATAGGAGTGACTGTGTGGTAAGTTGCTTGCTTACCAACTATATGGTTCCGGGTTTAGTCCCACTGTGTGGCACCTTGGGCAAATGTCTTCTGCTATAGCCTCGGGCCGACCAAAACCTTGTGAACGGGTTTGGTAGATGGAAACTGAAAGAAGCCATATATATATATATATATATATATATATATATCATCATCGTCGTTTAACGTCCACTTTCCATGCTAGCATGGGTTGGACATATATATATAGGCTCAGGAGTGACTGTGTGCTAAGAAGCTTGCTTACCAACCACACGGTTTCAGGTTCAGTTCCAATGCATGGCACATTGGGCAAGTGTCTTCTGCTATAGCCACGGGCCAACCAAAGCCTTGTGAGTGGGTTTGGTAGACGAAAACTGAAAGAAGCCCATCGTATATATATATATATATATATATATATATGCATACACACACACACATATATATATGTATGTGTGTGTATATGTTTGTGTGTCTGTGTTTGTTCCCCCAACATCGCATGACAACCGATGCTGGTGTGTTTACGTCCCCGTAACTTAGCGGATCAGCAAAAAAAGACCGATAGAATAAGTATTAGGCTTGCAAAGAATAAGTCCTGGGGTTGATTTGCTTGACTAAAGGCGGTGCTCCAGCGTGGCCACAGTCAAATGACTGAAACAAGTAAAAGAAATCTCAACAGATTTTTGTTAGTAAAATAATGTAACAGTTATTCTACTGTGTGTGTGTGTGGTTTTAGAAAACAAGTTCAATATAGAATTCAAACATGGGAAATTTTTTTAGATATTGATTTGTAACATCAAGGCAAAGTTTACATGCGTGTGTTGTTTGTGAATATATGCAAGAGTATAGAAAATATTTGTGTGGCCAGTGGAATAATTTGTGTGTAAGCAGATAAATAGTCGTTGTATGGAGCCAATAGCTAAAAACACACACATGTATATAAAAATACATACATATATATATATATATATATATATATATATATACATATATACATACATAAAAACATACATACATATATATATGCACACACATACACAAACAAACACACACACACACACACACTCACACACTTGTAATGTGAATCTCTAAGCACGCATACAGCTATAACGTTTTTTAAAACATTCCAAAAGAAAACAATTATTTCACATTCTCTCGAAAGTTTATAAAATTCTTGATGTAATCAATAAATATATTTGTGTTCGATATGTTTGTTTTGTAATTGGCTATCATAAAACCTAAAACAGCAAGAATAGTCTGGGAGAAGATTTTTCTATATAGACTTCTGCAAGCACATGTTTTTACTTTGGACTGCGGGGATGGGAAGGAGATGCATCAGATCATAGGATGCATGTGTTTCTGTGTTGTTATGCTTCGTCAGCTAAGTAAAATAACTTAGTTGCCTACAGCACACTATGTATGAAGGTATGCGTATGAATGCAGCAGACAAATTGCAAATGGCGCAGCCTGGCTGGAGTTAAATAGTTAATGTTGCATGAAGCAGCTTTGAATAAACTACAGTTATGTAAAGTCATGATTGTCTGTGGGATTATATAAAAATGTACATGTTTATCAAATACTAGTAACACACCCGTCTTTTCAATGGTTTAAGTTGTTTTGATGGTATTTTTTTTCACTTTGTTCCAGGTGCCACTTGAGCTCAGCAAGCCGTTTGCTCAGTGGTATCTCCCATGAAGTAAAGTTGTGATATTGTGATTTATACATACTAAATATTTACTAACAAAAGTTCTGTCAAGGCTAGGCCAAGTCAGCTACTATCAAGAAAGAATGAAAGGTGAGAAAAATAATACCAGATATATGATTGCTACCAGGATAAAAATAAGGAGACCAAAAGACTTACCTGGTGTAGAATTGGATCCAAGTGAGCAGAATAGGTTTTCACGTGTTTTTATAGAAAATTTAAGCTTCAGAGGATATTAGTCTGTCATCAGCCAAAGCAAGTGAAGATGCTTGGTTTAGTGGTTAGGGTATTCAGCTCACAATCATAAGGTCATGAGTTCAATCCCTTGTAGCATGTTTTGTCCTTGAGCAAGACACTTTATTTCTTGTTGTTCTAGCCCACTCAGCTGACAAAAATGAGTAGTACCAGTAATTCAAAGGGCTGGCCTTGTCACATTCTGTGTCCATGCTGAATCTCTCTCAGAACTTATGTCGAGAGTACACTTTTTTGTGGAGTGCTCAGCCATTTGCATCTTAATATCGTGAGTAGGCTGTTCCATCGATCAGATCAACTGGAATACTCATTGCAACTGATGAAGTGCCAGGTCAAAGCAACACACATGACAACAAAGTTGAACTACAACATAGGCTGTTGAAACGGTGTCACTGCAAATGTCTCACAAGGCCAGGAATCCAATACCTTGATGGTGTACGAAATATATTGTATCCAATATTTTACGTATCTCAATGAATCATCCAAGTTCTTCCAATATCAGAAATTTATTTGCAGACTAATTCAAGAACTATAATTGAGTGTCTGTGTGGTAAATAATTTTTCTGGAGAACATTATTTTTCTTTGTGGTTGGGTCGTTGATGACCTCTTTCTAGCATATTGGATGTCTACCTAGTGGTCATCCCTTATATACGTATATATATATATATATCGTCCAACCCATGCTAGCATGGAAAGCGGACATTAAACGATGATGATGATGATGATATATATATATACACACACACAAACATACATTATTATATGTACATGTCCATTTGTGTGTATGTGTGTATTGGTAACAAAGTGTTATATATATATATATATATATATATATATATATATATATATATATGTGTGTGTATGTATGTATGTATGTATGCATGTATGTATGTATGTATGTATGTACGTACATGTATGTGTGTGTGTATAAATAAAAGTGTTATTAAGTGTTACTGTTAATGGATTATCAATCTAGGCAAAATCAAAATACTTCTTAAGTTCTCTGCAGATACAAATACACCTGGCCAACAAATGGCTTTGGAATTGGTATTGACTCCAGGTAATCTGAATGTCAAGTCAATACACACATACATACACACTTGAAGTATATCCTTGATTGATTATGGTTACATATACTCTGAATTTTCTGGGGGGGGGGGGGTTGCTTTTCTTTGTACAACCCATGAAAAAGAAGAGGAACAGTTTTGCCTCTTTTTTTTGTTTTTTTTTTGTTTAAGGAATCAAAAAAATCAAAACTATTTTTTAGTCAATTCAGTAAATTTTTATTGAAAATTAACAGGGTTGGTAATGGTATTCAAACCAACTTACTTTTAAAACAATATATAAAGAATATATAAAGATGATGTCTCCTGAGGCTAAATAGCAGTAGCATTTGTCCTAACCAGGACTGCTATGTTATGTTGGCAAATAATCTTTACTCTAGAGTACTGTTACTGAATGTTTCTCATTCAGAGATTTAGATATAATAATTTTCTATTTATTAGATCAGTAACTGTGTGTCACTTTGAAAAATATATATTCTGAACCCAGAAACCATTGGCACACAGATATTGCTTTTGAGCTGAGTGGGGATGCTAAACTCCCTTGTTCAAAACTATAAAGATGCAGATACTGTGTCATATAGCTAGCAGGAGCTAATGTTTCCTGGGGCTAAATAACAGTAACAGTTGTCCTAACCAGGACTACCACGTTATGTTGGCAAATAACCTTTACTTTAGAGTACTGTTACTGAATGTCTCTCGTTGAGAGATTTACAAATAATTTTTCTATTAATATATAAAGAATATCCAAGAAATGTGAATATTACTAAACAAACAAAAAAAATTATTTTCTTCTCAATTTAAATGTGTCTGTTGTTTGTTATTGCTGTTGTTTATGCATAAACATGATTTGAATTGTTTGAGTAAGACGTAGGTCTTACTCAAACAGTTCAAATTTGATATTCACAGAACCATTTCAAGCAACATTTTAGATATGTCTGTGTTGGCATAATTAGCCAGGCTATGATACCAATTTATCATTTTACCACTATAAAAAAAATGTAACATTCATTGTAAAGTCTGTAACAAGTTTATTGAAAGAAAGAAATATGACTGTCACTTTGAATAGCAGTATAAACTAAGAGAAAATAGAAATACTGAAGCAAACAAATAACTTAGAACTTTCATTACGACATTTTTGTATGAAATTGTGTTATGTCAGTTTTGTTGCTGAATTTCTTATGGTAATATATCTCAAAATGCAGGCTTAGTTGTATGGTTGAGAAAGATGCTTCTCAGCTGTATGGTTATGGGTTCAGTCCCACTGCATGGCACCTTGGGCAAGTGTTTTCTACTCTAGCCCTCAACCTTGTGTGGATTTGGGGAACAGAAACTGAAAGAAGCCTGCCATGTATGTATGTACATGTGTGTGTGTGTGTGTACGCTTGTATGTACAAGGTGACCCAAAAGTAGGTTTACAGTTATTCAACTATCTATTTTGTATACATATATTAACAGTTTTGATGTTAATTATTAAAAAAATGAAACCATTGTTCTATGCTAATTTAGTTAATTTTGTCAAGCTCTTATGCGTTAACAGTAAGAAATTACCTTAACCAAACGTTTCCACAGTGATGGCTTGGAAGATGGAGCAGCATCAAATGGCCACCACATTCACTTGATATGACACCAACGGATTTCTTTTTTGGTGGCGTTGTAAAGAACAAGATTTATGAGAAGAATCCCAAAACAGCAAATGAATTAAAAGATTACATTTCTGATGCATTCACAGAAATTGATGGAGATCAGGGTTTGTGCTGCACTGTGTGTCAGAGTGTTCTGAAGAGGTTTGAAGAATGTTGCAATGTTGAAGGATGACATTTTGAGCGTCTGAGAGATTAAACATTGTCTGTTTAAGAGGTGCATAAACAATGTGATTGCAAGATAGAAATTTAAATGTGATAAAATGCTTTAAAAGAAATTTGAAGTGCTTACGTGATATCTGTAAACCTACTTTTGGGCCACCCTGTATGCATGTATGCGTGTATATGTGTTTTTGTGTTCCCTTGATCTGAAATTGTGGTTATAAAGAAGCATCAACTATCATACAAGTGATTTTTTGTTTCTAGTCTTTCATGAAAAACATGTCTGGCCATGGGGAAATCTTAACCTTGCTTGGAAACAGGTGAGGGTTGGTGACAGCAAGGGCATCCAACTGTAGAAAATCTGCTCCAAATAAAGTCCATCTGACCCATGCAAGTATGGAAAACTGGACATTAAATGATGATGATGCTGGTGATTGTTGTGACAGCTGTGGTGGTGGTGGTGGTGGTGGTGGTGATGATGATGATCATGATCATGATCATGTCACCAACCATTTAACCATATTTGGAAATTAATTGTGAAAATAATTAAGAATTTGAATGGATTTAGTAAAACAACTTTGCTGTTGTTGAGTTGTTACTTTAAATACAACAACAACAACAAATATTTATATATATATATTTTTTTTCTATAAAATTACAATGGAAAAACATTATTATGAAAATTAGAAATATTTTAATATATAATTTATGAATTATTAAGTCACTATTTTGGAAAGCAGCAACAAAAGTATTCTTACATAAAATTACAACGGACAGTTTAAATATAAACATGAAAAAACTTTACAACAGGTAATTTTGTATCATTGAACTAGAATGGGAGCTGTCAGGTGGGTTGGTCTGGAAGAAAAGGGTTAATTATATCCTTCAAATATATTTCTGACATTTTATATTTTGAATTGTAGAACAGGATTTTTTTATCTTGTTTCAGTCATTAAACAGCGGCCAATGCTGGGGCACTGCCTTGAAGAAATTTTGGTACATTAAAATAATTTTTATTTTTTATTTTATAAAGCCTG
Source organism: Octopus bimaculoides (assembly GCF_046866305.1). Lineage (NCBI taxonomy): Eukaryota > Metazoa > Mollusca > Cephalopoda > Octopoda > Octopodidae > Octopus > Octopus bimaculoides. The sequence continues at coordinate 9,253,634 of NC_142944.1, forward strand.
GTACTTATTCTATCGATCTCTTTACTGAACTGCTAAGTTATGGGATGTAAACAAACCAACACCAGTTGTCAAGTGGTGGGAGACAAACACAGATACAAAGACACAGCACCCATGCTGGTGGCATGTAAAAAGCACTTTTCAAGCATTGGGCCTCATGGAGGCAATGACAAATGACCAAGACCCTTAGCAATATGCCATGCTTGAGAAGAAGATTCATCAAACCAAGTGAAATCATAGTTGTGGCAGATAATGATGTCACACAACTGGCACCTGTACTGGTGGCACGTAAAAGCACCCACTACACTCTTGGAGTGGTTGGCATTAGGAAGGGCATCCAGCTGTAGAAATCAAGCCAAATCAGACTGGAATCTGGTGCAGGACCTCAGCTTACCAGCCCTTGTCAAACCATCCAACCCATGCAAGCATGAACAATGAATGCTAAATGATAATGATGATGTGTGTCATCATCATCATTTAATGCCCGCTTTCCATGCTAGCATGGGTTGGACGATTTCACTGAGGACTGGTGGACCAGATGGCTACACCAGGCTCCAATCTGATTTGGCAGAGTTTCTACAGCTGAATGCCCTTCCTAATGCCAACCACTCCAAGAGTGTAGTGGGTGCTTTTATGTGCCACCAGCATGAGGGCCAGTCAGGCGGTGCTGGCAGCGGCCATACTCAAATGGTATTTTTTACATACCACCTGCACAGGAGTCAGTCCAGTGGTACTAGCAACAACCTCGCTCAAATGCTTTTTCACGTGCCACCAGCACAATTGCCAGTAAAGCGGTGTTGGTAATGATCATGCTCAAATGGTGCTTTTTACATGCCACTAGCACAGAAGCCAGACAGCTGCTCTGGCAATGATCACACTTGGATGGTGTTGTTAGCGCTCCACTGGCATGGGTCATCGAATTTGGTTCAATTTCAATTTCACTTGCCCCAACAGGTTTTAATAGGATTCTTTCAGTTTCTGTCTACCAAATCAACCCATAAGGCTTTGGTTGCTCTGAGGCCATAGTATAGACACTTGCCCAAGGTGCCACACAGTGGGACTGAACCCAGAACCAAATGGTTGGGAAACAAACTTGTTATCACACGCATTTATGCCTGCGCCTTTACAGTTTTCCTAACTTGCTAGCAACATGTTATGTCAGTATATTAACAGAAAAGGTAAATTTAAGATATAGCAGATGCACTGGGGGAATAATCATTGAGAATGCTTGGGAAATAGATTCACTTAACTACCCAGATAGATCCCAAGAAGAAATTAACAGCTTTTGCTATGCAGATGAGCAAATCAGCTATGGTGGGTGGATGTTCTGAAAGTCTGGTCACTAGAATATGAATGGGGTGGTGAAAGTTCAAGGAAATACAGTCAAACATTGGTTTATGAATTTAATTTGTTCCTGAAGTAGGATTTTTTTCTGCGGAAATTTTGAATTTAGTAAAAATTTTAGAATTTGGTGTATTGATGTAATTTTCCATGCTGAACCCAAGACCTAATTCACTTTTTTCAGAAACATTTAAAAAAAAAAGTTTCAGAGGTTTAAAGTTTAATCATTTTTACCCAGTCAGAAAACAGGATTTGGAAGATATTATTTTGTGCATCGCTGCATGTGTTGTCAACTGTAAACAAATAAAATATTGGTGGAATTCTGCTTTCCATACGCCATATAACCCCTCATAACTTTTCTATTTGTTTGGAATTTTCAGAAAATTTTTGCAAATTTGTTTTCATCACACAGAATCTCATATGATTATGCAAAAAACCAAAAATTTTGTTGATTGATTTAAGGCCTATTTAGCTATCATTTTTAGCACATTGCACGACCACCTCATGCCTTATGTAGTTTAAGCATTTAACAAGCATTTAATAAGCTGCTACTATGGAAACAGGCACCTGCATGTCTGTGGCTTTCGATTGGCTAAAATTACCCAAAATTTGCAAACTTTAAATGCTATTAACTCTTTATTCATTGATTTATGGTGAAATGAATTTCATGTCAATTATTATCATACAAAACTACATCAACACATCAAATATGAAATCAATTGGAATAAAAATTGAAGAAATTGAAAAGCGGCAGCCAAACAGAAAAGATCCCTGAAGTCCATTTATCACCCAAAATGTTCATAAACCATATTTTTCCCTTATGAAATTCAAGAGAAGGCATGGCAAATTCGATCAAGGTAGGCATAGAAAATTTGTGCACTGAGTGAAAGGTAGACAGCAACTGACGCTTTCCAGCTGATGCTCCTGGTTTGTCATCAACTGTTGTTGCTGGTTTGTGTGTTTGTTACTTGAGACATCATTTGTTACTCATGATGGTTTATGTTTGAAAAATTGTTCTTTAACCAATTTGTTTGTGATGAGAGGCATTTATAAACCAAATTTCCACTGTATTATCTTTACCAGCAAACAAGGGGCTTACCTTTCAAAAATCAAGAGCAGACTGTTTGAAGCAACGAGACATGGATTTTTGAAATGGATTTTTGTAAGTCAGGGTCAGGAACAGATCCAGTTCAAAGAATTATAACCCACTAGACCACTATCCAGTAATGCAGTTTGTAGATTAAAGGACTTACTGTATCAAATGTCAGGAATTATTATGCACCATGGGGAGTATCATAGTAAGAAATTCACCCCACCTTCGCATTCCAGACCACCATTTTGTAAGTGTGGCCAGTTCCTGTCATGAATAATTAACAAAGTCATACAAGGGAGCTAACTCCCCATCTATGAAGAATCATTGAAAGTCAGAATACAACAGCTTTGAGAGCAGAAGACATGCAATGTCTGGAGAGAAATGAAGTGAACATGCTTTGCTGGATGTGCCATGTTAGTGTATGGGAGCAACAAAGTATAAATGAACTGAGAGACAAACTGGGTACAAAGAAGAATCGGATGTAAGATACGAGGGAGAAGACTGTAATAGTATAGGTATGTGATGCCTATACTATTAAAGTATGGGCATCACACACACACACACACACACACACACGCACAAGAATAGTAAAAAAAGTTGGCTTCAGATAAACAAGTGGCATTCATAGCAAGCCCCCCATTTGGAATCGGCTATCAGTTTACACGGTGATCAATTACTGTTTAGTGAAATGTAAAGTGTTTATGTTACTGAAAATCTCCAGAAAATTTAAACAAAAATTTTTTTTCCAGGAGTAAATAAAGCATAAAATCAAGAGGTGAATACAGATTTTTTTTTTTCAAAATTACTTCGATATGATTACAGCTGTTTCATAACCTTTATCATGTAGTATTGCATGCAAAATAGGATATATAACAACATTTCTTCTGGCTCTTTACTTTCAGAGTTTAAACTCCACAAAGTTGAATTTGCTTTTCATCCTATCAGGATTTAAAAAATAAAATAAAATATAGTACCAGTTGAACACTAGAGTCAATGCAATCGATTGACCTCCTCCAGCAAAATTTCAGGCTTTGTGCCTATAATAGAAAGAATTATTATTTTTAGTAGGCAAAATTATATGTTCATGTTTATATCAAGTTGTATGTTCAGCATTAGGCAATACAATTTATATTCACAAATTAATGCAAATAAAGAAAGCTAACACATCAGATTACTGGAACATCACACAAGCATTTACAATTCAACTCTAAATGCATACACAAAATTCACACTTAATGTGCACAATGTATGGAAAGGGCAGAGTTGGATGAGATTACAGTAATTTGACCAGTAAAGAGAAACAACAGTGAAACTGACTTGTATCTTGGATTTACCCTTTACAGAAGAATTTCCTCTGAAGAAACCCAAATCAAATAAGTCAAAGTACATGAAAGAAATTGAAAGAATTTACAATCCCTAATTATAATAAGGAGTAAAATAGAATAACATAAGTAAAAGCAAAATATAGAAATTACAAAAAACAAATTCGTTGATAAATGGTCTAAAGAATACAAGATTTTATAATTGGTAAGTAGGCACAGGAACAGTGGTGTGGTTAGGAAGCTTGCTTCCCACTCATGTGATCATGGGTTCAATCGCACTGTATAGCACCTTGCGTCAATGCCTTTTTCTCTAGTCCCAACCAAGTAAAGTATCTTGAGTGGATTTTGATAGAAGGAAACTGAAAGAAGCCAATCATACAGTGTGTGTGTGTATGCATGTGTGCATGTGTGTGTATGTCTGTAT
>NC_142944.1:9497810-9512810 GCF_046866305.1 Octopus bimaculoides
AACTCGAATGTGGAATCTAAAAACAGAAACAATTCCTATCATAGTAGGTGCCTTAGGTATAATAAAAAAATATTCAGACAAATACATAACAAAAACACCAGGACTTACAAATATATATAACATACAGAAAATTGCACTACTGGGTACTGCACACATTCTACGCAAAACACTTTCAATACAGTAACCATAAGAGCATCACAGCAAACTACAGCACATACCCAAGGCACACAGAGCTGCGCTTGGTAGTGAAGTGAAAGCACGTTATAAAAATAAAACTACTGAACAAAACTAAAGCAAGACATCCTTGCCAAAGCACAAAGAATCCGCCGGTATGAGAAACGCCCACGTTTCTTTGAACAAAACAAACAGTTCAAATCCAACCCCAAAAAACTCTACCAAGAACAGGGTAAAAATAAGATAGACATTACTGCAGCACCAACAGCAGAAGAACTGGAAGAATTCTGGAAACAAATATGGTCGGTGAAGCAACAACCCCAGAAAAGGACCATTAAAACAACAAACTTAGCACCTGAGCAACTCTGGGCCCCTATAACAACTGAAGAGGTCACCCAGACACTGCAAAGACTAAGCAACTGGAAGGCACCTGGACACGACAAGATCCCCAACTTCTGGTTAAAACACCTGCCAGCAATGCATAAAAAGCTAGCAGAAAACTTTAACAACATACTAGCAGAGCCAGAGACAATGCCTGAATGGCTCACGAAAGGGAAAACCATCTTAATCCCCAAATCCATGGAAACGGAGAAACCACAAAACTATAGACCTATAACCTGTCTCCCTACGATCTACAAAGCCTTTACTGTAATAATATCGCAGAGATTGAGTAAGCACCTGGAAAATAACAACCTGTTTCCAGAAGAGCAGAAGGGATGCTGCAAGGGCTCATACGGCTGTAAAGATCAATTATTGATCAATAAAGCCATAACTGAAGACAGCCGCAGAAAGAAGAAAGGCCTCAGTATGGCCTGGGTGGACTACCAAAAGGCTTTCAACAGTGTTCCCCACACGTGGATTCTGGAAACACTAACCATAAACAAGGTGGCACCAATTATTATAAAATACATAAGGCACTCAATGAAAAAATAGCAGACAGTGCTACAGCTCCAAACAAAAGAGGGACTTGTGAAAACGAAAGCCATCCCCATTAGAAGAGGAATATTCCAGGGAGACATGCTCTCTCCACTACTGTTCTGCCTGGCACTCACACCTTTAACTGAATTGCTAAATAGAACTGGATGCGGTTAGAAATGCTACGGGAAAACAGTCAGCCACCTTCTATATATGGATGACCTAAAATTATATGCTAAAAATGACAAAGAGCTAGAAACACTACTACAGACAGTACACGGCTTTACCAAGGAAATAGATATGAAATTCGGATTAGAAAAATGTGCCAAAGCAACCCTGAAAAGAGGAAAATTAGTTCAAAGTAGCAATATAACACTAGATAAAACCAATGAAATAAGAGAATTAGATGAAAGCCAACCATACAAGTATTTAGGAGTCAATGAACTAGATAGGATACAACATACACAAATGAAAGAAAAAATAAAGAAAGAATACTATAGACGAGTTAGATCAATACTGAAAACAGAGCTCAATGCTAAAAACAAGATAATGGGTATCAACACTTTAGCTGTCCTAGTTATAAGCTACAGCTACGACATCCTTAACTGGACACTAAACAAACTATCTAAAATAGACAGGAAAACAAGAAAAATAATGACAGGATATAGGATGCACCACCCCAAATCTGACATAGAAAGGCTATATATACAACGCACAGAAGGTGGCAGGGGTTTTATACAGCTGGAAAACTATTATAAAATAACCACCATAGGACTGCAAAAATACCTACTCCAGAAGCAAGGAAAACTAATACAAATAGCCACAAAACACGAGCAAAACAAAAAACTGTTTTCAGTATTTAAGGAAGCTGACAAATACAAACAAGAAATCAATCTACCTTACAAATACGAAGAAGAAGAAGAAGAAGAAGAAGAAGAAGAAGAAGAAGAAGAAGAAGAAGAAGAAGAAGAAGAAGAAGAAGAAGAAGAAGAAGAAAAGCTATAAAACAAATGAAATCCAAACTAAAACTAGAACAGCAATGGACCATGATAAAACGATGGCAAGAAAAGCCCCTACATGGTAAATACTGGACTAAACTAAATGCAAAAGAAATAAACAGAGAAAAATCCCAGCAATGGCTGAGAAGCTCAGGACTCAAAGCAGAGACTGAAGGATTTTTAATTGCTGCACAAGACCAAAGCCTCCCCACCAGAAATTACCAAAAACATATAATGAAAAGAAACATAACAAGTAACTGTAGAATATGTGGAGATGGACAAGAAACAATAAATCATATTATCTCTGGCTGCCCAGTCCTGGCTAAGAAGGAATATATCCACAGACACGACAGAGCTGGGACCTATATACACTGGAAGCTATGCCAACACTATGGAATAACAACAGAAAAAAGATGGTATAAACACACGCCAGAAAAGGTCACAGAAAATGAGAAAGCAACCATACTCTGGGATATGCCAGTACACACAGATAGAGAAATTAAGGCAAATAGACCAGATATAGTTGTCAAAGATCATGAAGAAAAAAAATGCTTTCTAATTGATGTATCAATACCAGCAGATGACAACGTTTCTCTAAAATAAATGGAAAAACTTTCAAAATACAAAGACCTGGAAATAGAGGTAACTCGAATGTGAAATCTAAAAACAGAAACAATTCCTATCATAGTAGGTGCCTTAAGTATAATAAAAAAAATATTCAGACAAATACATAACAAAAACACCAGGACTTACAAATATATATAACATACAGAAAATTGCACTACTGGGCACTGCACACATCCTACGCAAAACACTTTCAATACAGTAACCATAAGAGCACCACAGCAAACTACAGCACATACCCAAGGTGCACAGAGCTGTGCTCGGTAGTGAAGTGAAAGCACGTTATAAAAATAAAACTACTGAACAATAATAATAATAATAATAATAATAATCCTTTCTACTTTGGGCACATGGGCTGAAATTTTGGGGAGAGAGATAGCTGATTATCAACTCCAGTGCATAACTGGTACTTATTTTATTGACCCCAAAAGGATGAAAAGCAAAGTCAAGTTCAGTGGAATTTGAACTCAGAACGTAAAGCTGGAAGGAATGCTGCTAAGCATCTTGCCTGACATATTAATGATCCTGTCTGCTCTTTAATAGTTTTTTTTCCTAATTTTAGGCACGAGGCCTGAAATCTTTAGGGAAGGAGCTTGTTGATGTAATCGACCCCAGGATTCCTAAAGGATGAAGAACGAAGTTGACCTTGGTGGAATTTGAACTCAGGACATGAAGATGAATGAAATGCTGTTAAGCATTTTGCCCGATGTGTTAACGATTCTGTTAACTCTTTAATGAAGAGAAGTACATTTTCAGGATCAGGTTTACTGACTGATGGCCTAAACAACACCCACCACCACCACCACCACCACCACCACCACTACAATATCAGCAACAACAGTAGTCACTCAGTTGAATATCTGTCCATAGAATATGATCTTTTATTATTCCTACCTGCCTGCCTGCTTCTTATTTCAAAAGAATTTTTCTTCTCTTTCATGCTGGCTGAACAAGCTCTACATCATCTCATCTGAAGTGTTCTCTTTACGAATGCAAAGAGATAAAGAGGAATTATATTGGCAATGCTTTTGATCCTGTAGAAATCTCAGAGAAAAGATAGTCATCGTTGATATCAACCATTTTATTATCAAAAATGTTTTAAGCATTTGGCATTTACAACTGTTTCTTCATATGTCTGTGTGTGTGTGTGTGTGTAAATAAAATATTAATATCTGACACCATTATTGATTTTTCGCTTTGGCAAAAGACCAGAAATTTTGTTTGAGTGAGAAAGTACTAAAGTCAATTGGATATTACTTATTTTATTGATGTTGCTCGGATGCAAAACCCTGCCAACACCTTTTAAATTTGGAAGTAGGATGTTGGGTCATGGTTCCTAAAACGTGCACTGTACCACACCATTCTGATTATAACAACACAAACTGGAAATAGATATCTCCTGCAGAAATAATACAATAATATAGATGTGGCTTGAAGGTGTGATTATTTGAACTATGTGGAGGCGCTATGGCCCAGTGGTTAGGGCAGTGGACTAGCGGTCATAGGATTGTGGTTTCAATTCCCAGGCTGGGTGTTGTGAGTGTTTATTGAGCGAAAAGCTCCATGAGGCTCCGGCAGGGGATGGTGGCGAACCCTACTGTACTCTTCCACCACAACTTTCTCTCACTCTTTCTTCCTGTTTCTGTTGTGCCTGTAATTCAAAGGGTCAGCCTTGTCACACTGTGTCATGCTGAATATCCCTGAGAACTACGCTAAGGGTACACGTGTCTGTGGAGTGCTCAGCCACTTGCACGTTAATTTCACGAGCAGGCTGTTCCGTTGATCGGATCAACTGGAACCCTCGACGTTGTAACTGACGGTGTGCCAACCATATGAACTGCAGTTGTGAGGTATACAGCTTTGCCAAACAGGTGTCGAATAGAGCTGGAATAACTTTTTCTTTGCGTTGATTTATATTATTTTATTTAATATTGGTTAGTCGAAAGTGGAGTCAGCTTCCAGGATGTGTGGAAGGAAGAAAGGAAGAAAATTACTTCGAAACAGTGTGGTCTCTGTTAGCAATACCCAAGAACCAAATAAATGTAAAAAAAGTTACCTTCTCAAGTCATGCTGACTCATCAGGGCTGTTTCCCGTTTTCATCACCACCACCACCACCACCACCACCACCACCATCATCATCATCATCATTGTTTTATTTCCACTTTCCATGCTGGCATGGGTTGGACGGTTTGACCGGGGTCTGGGAAGCCAGGAGGCTGCACCAGGCACCAGTCTGATCTGGCAAGGTTTCTACAGCTGGATGCCCTTCTCTGAGAGTGTAGTGGGTGCTTTTTACGAGCCACCAGCATGGGAGCCACATTCGGATGGTGCTTTTTACGTGCCACTGGCACAGAAGCCAGTCGAGGTGAGGGGGCTGTCATTGACCACATTTGGATGGTGCTTTTATGGGCCACCAGCATGGGGACCACAACTACAATTTCCATTTGATTGTGATTTCATTTCATTTTGATGTACTTGACTCAATAGGTCTCCTCAAGCACAACATGTTGCCCTATGATCCAAGGTACTTTTGAGTGGGCTGGTTATGCGACACTGGTGTAGGTTACAGCTGTGAACCCACTTTATTTGCCGGGTCTTCTCAGTCACAGCATATCTCCAGAGGTCTCAGTCTTCTGTCATTGCCTCTGTGAGGCCCAACATTCGAAGGTCAAACTTCACCATCTCATCCAGGTGTATATATTCCCCTCCTGGATGGGTCACTGGTCCATTGCAGGGTTACCCCTTTTTGCCAGCTGAGTGGAATAAAACAACATGAAATGAAGTGTCTTGCTCAAGAACAAAATGCATCGCCTAGTCCAGGAATCGAAACCACAATCTTATGATCGTGAGTCCAAAACCTTAACCTCTAAACGACATGCCTCCACAACCAAATAAATGGTGGAGGTATAAAACCAGGTGAAATGAATTAAGGATAATACACCTGGGTAGGGAGCTAATCTATCACATTCTTTTCTACTCTAGACAGAAGACTTGAAATTTTGGTGGTGGTGGTGGTGGTGAGGTAGTCAATTAGATTGACCCAAGTATGCAACTGGTACTTAATTTATCGACCCTGAAAAGATGAAAGGCAAAGTTGACATTGGCGGAGTTTGAGCTCAGAATGTAATGACAGACAAAATATTGCTAAGCATTTCGCCCGGCATGCTAATGTTTCTGCCAGCTCTCCGCCTTACTAATCTATCACATTGACTTTCTCTCAAACGATCTGGAACCTATTTCTGGGGCAGATTAAAATGCTCAAGTTGAATGTAACCTGCAGATCTGTGATCCAACACTGAGATCCAGCATAGGATAGTGTAATAATTTTATCTGCTAGAAATGGCAGTCAAATATCACTGAAATTACATTCAATACCATGTCAAAGGGCAGATGCATGAGTTAATGTAGTTAATGTCAGAAAAGGTGAGAAGATGGTAGCAGCCGAAATGCATTTGGTCACAGGTCTTGCATGAGGATTTGATCTCCTATCTCTTAGATATTTCCTTCAAATCGCATCCTCCTGTCTTTAAATGAAAAAAAAAAAAAACTGACCAGCAGACTCACTGGATCAGCCAGTCCAAGGTACTCTTTACTCTTTTACTTGTTTCAGTCATTTGACTGCGGCCATGCTGGAGCACTGCCTTTAGTCGAGCAAATTGACCCCAGGACTTATTCTTTGCAAGCCTAGTACTTATTCTATCGGTCTCTTTTTGCTGAACTGCTAAGTTACGGGGACATAAACACACCACCATCGGTTGTCAAGCGATGTTGGGGGGACAAACACAGATACACAAACATATACACACACACACATATATATATATATATATATATATATATATATATATATATATATATATATATATATATATATACATATATACGACGGGCTTCTTTCAGTTTCCGTCTACCAAATCCACTCACAAGGCTTTGGTTGGCCCGAGGCTATAGTAGAACACACTTGTCCAAGGTGCCACGCAGTGGGACTGAACCCAGAACCATGTGGTTGGTAAGCAAGCTACTTATCACACAGCCACTCCTGCACCTATGGTACATTCATAATTGTTTTAATGTTCACTTTTCCATGCTTGCATGGGTCAGACAGAGTTTGTCAAGGCAGGTTTTCCATGATTGAATGACCATCCTGATGCCAGTCCTCATCTGTTTCAAAGCGAGGCAATATTTTCCCATGTCCAGACTTGTTTACACAAAACATTAGAAATGAAGGATACTGCTTTAAGTAAGTAAAGTTACCATCTTAAGTTATGTCAACTCATAAGGGACGCTTTTCTGGTTTCCTTAGGGTATATGTTCCCCACCTGGATGAAATGCTGGTCCATCACAGGATTATTCACATTTGCTAGCTGTGTGGACTGGAGCAAAGTGAAATGAAGGGTTTTGCTCAAGAACACAACATATCACCCGATACAGGAATCGAAACCACTATCTTAGGAACATGAGTCCAACAACCTAACCACTAAGCCATGTGCCTGCACAATGACACTGCTTGTATGACAGTGACACTTATTTACGACTATCACATAATAACAAGGCAAAGAAACAATAATGCATACACAAACACACACACACACACACGTGCATGCATGTGCGCATACACATGTACACAATGTGGTGTTTTTCGTTACCTAATGGTTAGGGTGTCAGACTTGTGATTGTACGATTGTGATTTCAATTCCAGGACGGGATGATACATTGTGTTGCGTTCTTGAGCAAAACCCTTCATTTCATGTTGTTCCAGTTCACTCAGCTGGCAGGAATGAGTGATCCCTGTGAGGGTCCGGCGTCCCGTCAGGTGGGGAAATATACATGGGACGAAACCAGGAAACTGGCCCTTATCAGGTGACATGACCTCAAAAAGGTAACATTGACATTTTTGTTGTAGATGTACTCAGTGTACGAATGTTTTTGGGAGAACTAAACAACAACAACGACAGCAGCAACAACAACAACAATAACAAAAAGCAGCAGTAGCAGTAGCAGCAGCAGCAACAAAAACAGCAGCAGTAGTAGTAGCAGCAGTAGTAGTAGTAGTAGCAGTGGCAGCAAGAAGGAGAAAAAGAAGAAAAGGAAGATGAAGAAGAAGAAGAAGAAAAAGAAGAAGAAGAGTAACAGCAGTAGCAGCAGCGGCAACAACAACAACAGCAACAACAACAGCTATAACAATACACACATAAATAAGGTAAATATTGGAATTCTTTTATTATTTTACCTGTTTCAGTCATTTTGATTGTGGCCATGCTGGAGCATCACCTCGACAATCAATATGAACTTCACCGCAGGGAATCGAACCCCTGGTCACAATATTATTATCAATAATATTAATCATCATTATTATCATCATCATTATTATTATTATTATTATTATTATTATTATTATTATTATCATCATTATTATTATTATTATTGTTGTTATTATTATTATTATTATTATTATTATTATTGTTCAGTAGTTTTATTTTTATGACGTGCTTTCACTTCACTACCGAGCGCAGCTCTGTGTGCCTTGGGTATGTGCTGTGGTTTGCTGTGGTGCTCTTATGGTTACTGTATTGAAAGTGTTTTGCGTAGAATGTGTGCAGTACCCAGTAGTGCAATTTTCTGTATGTTATATATATTTGTAAGTCCTGGTATTTTTGTTATGTATTTGTCTGAATATTTTTTTATCATACCTAAGGCACCTACTATGATAGGAATTGTTTCTGTTTTTAGACTCCACATTCGAGTTATCTCTATTTCCAGGTCTTTGTATTTTGAAAGTTTTTCCATTTTTTTTCGAGAAACGTTGTCATCTGCTGGTATTGATACATCAATTAGAAAGCATTTTTTTTCTTCATGATCTTTGACAACTATATCTGGTCTATTTGCCTTAATTTCTCTATCTGTGTGTATTGGCATATCCCAGAGTATGGTTGCTTTCTCGTTTTCTGTGACCTTTTCTGGCGTGTGTTTATACCATCGTTTTTCTGTTGTTATTCCATAGTGTTGGCATAGCTTCCAGTGTATATAGGTCCCAGCTCTGTCGTGTCTGTGAATATATTCCTTCTTAGCCAGGACTGGGCAGCCAGAGATAATATGATTTATTGTTTCTTGTCCATCTCCACATATTCTACAGTTACTTGTTATGTTTCTTTTCATTATGTGTTTTTGGTAATTTCTGGTGGGGAGGCTCTGGTCTTGTGCAGCAATTAAAAATCCTTATTATTATTATTATTATCATTATCATTATTATTATTATTATTGTTATTATTATTATTATTATTATTATTATTATTATTATTATTATTATCATCGTCATTATCAGTATCATTATTATTATTATTGTTGTTATTATTATTATTATTATTATTATTATTATTATTATTGTTATTATTATTATTATTATTTTATGTTTGACTTTTGTTTTGCATTTGTACAAGTTGGATCCAAGTCTCACCCAGAGACCTCAAGAGACAACAAGTTAGAAGTTCATGTAGGTGTTATGCCTAGGGTACCATATATTTGGATTTGTACAGTTTTGTTCAAGTGAATGTTTAAGAAACCATAAGAAAATTATGTGTTTGCTTTAAAATTTGAGATCACATAGACAGTATTTCACGTAGGATATGGGCAGTTCCCATGAGCACTGTCTTTTGAACTTCAGCCATTTTGGGGTTTCCTGGTATCTGAGCTAGGTAGTAATCAGCGCGTTTCGCTGTCATTCCCAGGGCACCTATGACAATAGGTATTGTTTTCGTCTTCAGATTCCACATTTTGCTAATTTCTATTTCAAGATCTTTATATTTGCTCAGTTTTTGGTAGGTCTTGACAGATACGTTTATATCGATTGGGACAGTCATATCAATGAGGAGGCATGATTTTTGTCTGAAGTCTTTCAGTATGATGTCTGGCCTATTTGCGTCTATCTTTCTGTCAGTTTGAATGGTGAAGTTCCAGAGGAGTGCAATGTGATCATTTTCAAGTACTGGGGCTGGTTTGTGTTCCCACCAGTTTTTATCATGGGGCAAGTCCAGGTTTTTGCATATTACCCAGTGAATATATTGTGCAGCTCTATCATGCCTGTTGAGATACTCTGTAGGCGCAAGCAGACTGCACATGGAGACACCATGATCGATGGTCTCATTTTGTTGTTGGCATTTACGACATAATAGGGAGCTGCCGTTCTTTAATATGTTGGCCTGGTAGTTCTTTGTAGGTAGGCATTGATCTTGGGCTGCTATGATAAACCCCTCTGTTTCTGATTTCAAGCAAGAGGCCATTAGCCATTGATGGGTAAGGGCTTTGTCAATATCTGCATTATTCGCTCTTTTTGGGTATTTGCCATTGAGAGGTTTTCCATGCCATTTTTCAGTCATAATAATTAAGGCAGCAATTTTAGCATGGGTTTTCAAGCGCTTAGCTTTTTCTGCAGGTGTTTCTAGTTCGTCTAATTCTTGAATTTGTTGCAATTGGAATTCACTTAGATATTCCGTTGCCTGTTTTGTTACTGAGTAAGATGCTTTCTTGCTTTCATGTTTTAAGACAAGTTTTAGCATCCAGTCCTCAGAGTTTTTCAGATAAATGTCTAGGCCAATTGTGGCTACCTTCATTGATAATGCCAGCTGTAGAAGTCCTCGGCCTCCCTCTTTTCTTGGCAGATAAAGACGTTCTATATCTGCCTTAGGGTGGTGCATTCTATGCATTGTCAACAATTTTCGTATTTTTCTGTCAACATTACATATTTCAGTAATTGACCAGTTAACGATATTGAAACTGTAAGTCACGACTGGTATGGCTAGAGCATTGATCGCTTCAATCCTGTTTCTCGCGTTCAGCTCTGTCTTCAGTATTGCTCTCACCCTGCGATAACATTCTCTTCTAATCCTTTCCTTCATCACTGGATGCTTGATATTGTCCCCTTCAATTACCCCTAGGTATTTGTAGCTCTCTGCTGGTTCTATCTCTTTTATGACATTTTGCTGGTCAAGGTTCACATTAGATGTTTTTGTCATTTTTCCTTTGATAAAGGTAGCTTTTGCACATTTATCAAGGCCAATATTATTATTATTATTATTATTATTATTATTTTGAGAATTGATAAACAAAGCAATAACATTTAAATCAGACGATGAAATATTTTGAAAGAACCAAAAATTTAATTAGCTGAGGTCTTTGAATGCTCACTTAAAAATATAATTAGTTGAAATATTTTAATTTTGTTGAGATTGTTGTTTTTGTTTGTTTTTGTTGTTGTTGTTGCTTTTTGTTTCCTTTTTTTGTGTTTGTCTTTATTATTTTTGTTTCTGCATTCTTTTTGTTCTTCTTTTTTATAAAATATCTGATGAATGTGTCTTTTGATATATTTTTTTCTTTTTCTTCAAAGCTTGATGTTTGTTAATCTTAAATACACACACACACACACACACACACACACACACACACACACACACACACACACACACACACACACACACACTCACTCACATACACGCTCACACTCACACACGCACACACACACATGCACACACTCACTCACTCACTTATTCACACACGCACGAACACACACATGCACATGCACATATATATATATATATGTAAATGTATATGTATAATGTAAATAATATATACATATATATGCATATATACATACGTATATGTACATACTTACATCTATACGTATATATATATGCATATGTGGGCACAGGATGTCATGAAATGTGTACAACAAAAAAATACGAAGTACGAGTACATGGAACATGAACTATTCTTTCGAACAATGAAAGACACAAATAGAAAACAAGACAAACAACATAAAGAACGACCCTTCATTAGTTGTTGGCTGCTTTTCTACCCTTGTATTTTGAGCATTTAACAACAATATACGCTTTCGATAAAACAGTTGCTCCCATGAAGCAAATTAAATGAAATTCGAAATTTTGCAGAGGGTTAAAATTGGTAAGACAAACAGGACAGTGAAAACAAACAGGAAAGGCTGCTAAGCCTAAATGAGATTGTGGTGGTGAACGTGTAAATCAAACTAGGACAGGAGACAAACAAGAACACGTCTTCTTTGTTCCAGCTATGACGGTGAGAAAGAAAGAAAAATGGCCGATGGTCACGTGGGAGCCACGTGAGAAAGGGAGGAGGAGTGAGGGAGAGAGTGTGACAGAGTAATAGGATAGAATAGTGGGAGAAGAGGAGGTAAAAGAATAAGAGAGAGAAAAAAGAAAGAGTGAAAAGATTGTGTAGAGTGTGCATCAGAATTATTAAGATAAAACTTACTTGGTGTGTGTGTGTGTATATATATATATATAATGAGTGACGGAAATGGAAAATGAAGTTCACTCATTATAAACTCAATGAACACTACAGAATTCCTCAGGTAAATCCAGTGACAATTACGTCATGACTGTGGACGGCATCAAGTAACTTAAATGGTGAATGTGCTTTAATTAGCATACTAACGAACATATACTCAAAGTCCAAATAATTACCTATACACACACACACACACATGTATATATATGTGTATCTATATATATATATATATATATATATATATATATACATATATGTATATATACATGCATATAATATATATATATATATATGTATATATATATATATGTATATATGTATGTATGTATGTATGTGTGTGTGTATGTATGTATGCATATATGTATGTATACACACACACACACACATATATATATAAGCAAATTGAAAATTAAAAATAACAAATAACAAAACGTACTCATGGAGTGTATTAGGTTGATGCTCAGTATAAAATGGAAAAAAAAGAGTGGATGTATAACGTTTTGAGCATGGCTCTTCATCAGAAAGAGGAGAAAGGAAAGGTCCATAGGCACAGGTGTAGGTACGTAGTTGAGAAGATTGCTTCACAATCATGTGGCCTAAGATTCAGTTCCACTACATGACTCTTTGGGCAAGTACCTTTTAGAAGCACTCTTGGGCTAACCAAAACCTTGTGAGTGGATTTAGTAGATGGAAATCACAAAAAAACCCACCATCTTATATATATATATATATATATATATATAGACAGATAGATAGATAGATAGATAGGTAGATAGATAGATAGATAGATAGATAGATAGATAGATAGATAGGAAGATAGATAGATAGGTAGATAGATAGATATAAAGGTAGACAGACAGATAGATATACAGAAAGAGAGAAAGAGATAGATAGATAGATAGCTAGATAGATATACATATATATATACGAGGGGGTACCCAAAAGAAACAGAAATCTTGCAATATTATTCTCCTAGTTTTGCATGTTTACACTTTTATTGCTGTCTAGCTATTTTCTATTTAAAGCAATGCATCGATCCAAAAGTGTTTTCCACACAGTGTGAAGCACTCCTGGAATTCTTGTGGAGTGATGCCTTTTAACACCTCCCTCGTTTTTTCGTTTACCTCTACCACATCTGCAAAATGTTTTCCTTTAAGGACTTTTTTTCATTCAGGGGAACACAAAAAAGTTGTAAGGAGCGAGATCAGGTGAATAGGGAGGCAGTATAAGTGGTGTCATGCCATTTTTGGTCAAAAACTGCCTCACAGGCACATTGTCGTGATAAGACCATCACTCTACCGCTTTACCACAGGTTGAGGTGTTTTCATCTCACCATGTCTCACAAATACATCCTAACTGCCAAGTAAAATTTCTGGTTAAGAGTTTGACAGGGAGGAACAAATTCTGTATGGACAATTCCTTTCACATTGACGAAACAAATCAGCAATGTCTTCACATTGGATTTCATTTGGTGCACCTTTTTGGGGTCGTGGTGACATTGAATGCTTCCATTGACTTGATTGCTGCTTCGTTTCTGGGTCGTAGCCATAGTAACAGCTTTCGTCACTAGTGATGACCTTCGAAAAAGGTTCAGATCAACTTCCAACTGTTCTTTCAGTTCATGACACGCATTCAGTTTTGACTGCTTTTGATCTTCTGTGAGCAAACGAGGCACAAATTTTACTGCAACTCTTTTCATTCGCAATTCCTTGCTCAAAATTCATTGGCAGAGCTACAGGACACAATTGTTCAGTGATGGTCCCTCAAGATCAGTTCATGAATTTTCATGATGTTTTCATTTGTTCAGGAAGTTGAAGGATACCCAGAATATGGTTGGTTTTTTTAAACGATAAGTGACCGTTCCTAAAGTGTGAAAACCACTTGTAAAGTTATGTTTTACTCATGGCAGCGTCCTTGTAAGCTGTTTGAAGCATGACAACTGTTTCGGCCACTGTTTTCCCCAGCAGGAAACAGAATTTCACAGAAACACGCTGTTCCTTCATTTCAGCCATCGCAAAAATTGACAAACAGTAGAGAAGCTCTGCAAAACAAAGACACACTTTGTGACAGTATGACATTACTTGATGATGCTGCTCAACAGATTGATACCTGAGGGTTGCATCAAGTGGCTTCTAGTAGCAGAAACCTGAACCACAATGGATTTGTTCCACAGAGAATGTTTCCAGTTACTTTTGGGTACCCCTCATATACGTGGTTGTATATATGTGGCTGCTTCTCAGCGACATGATCCTGGGTTCAGTCTCACTACACGGTACCTAAATGAATAAAATAATATTTCAAAATTCTAGTTTCTTTTGGGTACCCCCTTGTATATATATGAAAATCAATTAAGGTTGTTGAACATATTTTTAGTCTTTGGAGAATCAATAAATCTACTATATAGGATACATATATTATATCATACCTTGATACTGTATGAACTGAGACCCCTGTTGACTGGCCCCTGATATTAAATAAAGTGTTAACACTTTTGGTATGCAAATTAGTAACCCCAGTTTTCTGTAGCTACTATGTAATTGTGGAGTATATTAACAGATTGGCTGCTGGTTTCCCTGAGATTGGTCAAATTGATGTAAAATGCATCTGATCAGAATCCAATCATATTTGAAAATCAATTAAGGTTCTTTTATTTGTTTCAGTCATTTGACTGTGGCCATGCTGGAGCACCACCTTTAGTCAAACAAATCGACTCCAGGACTTATTCTTTGTAAGCCTAGTACTTATTCCATTGGTCTCTTTTGACAAATTGCTAAGTTACAGGGACATAAACACACCAACATCAGTTGTTAAGCGATGGTGAGGGGACAAACACACACACACACACACACACACATGACGGGCTTCTTTCAGTTTCCGTCTACCAAATCCACTCACAAGGCTGTGGTCGGCCTGAAGCTATAGCAGAAGACACTTGCCCAAGGTGTCATGCAGTGGGACTGAACCCAGAACCAT
>NC_142944.1:9517810-9520310 GCF_046866305.1 Octopus bimaculoides
ACCGTATTTATTTTGAGATGCTCTGTGTTTCTTTCAATTAATTTTAAATTTAACAAAGAATTTAGCAAAATAACTTGGTTATCATTAAGTTAGTTTTAGGAACATAAATTCTGACTAAGGTTTGGGGGAAAATTTTAATTCAGAGCTTTTGAAAACAAGACATTTGTACTACAGAGCCAGAGGTGTTTCAGCTGGGTTAGTATTTAAAGGGTTAAGAATTGTTTCTCTATTATATATTTTAACCCTTTTGTTACCATATTTATTTTGAGATGCTCTCTGTTTCTTTCAATTAATTTTAAATATAACAAAGAATTTAGTAAAATAACTTGGTTATCATTAAGCTAGTGTTAGGAACATAAATTGTGACTAAGGTTTGGGGGAAGATTTTAATTCAGAACTTATGAAAACAAGACATTTGTACTACAGAGCCAGAAGTGGTTTCAGCTAGGTTGGTATCGAAAGGGTTAAAGACTCCCCATGACCTACTTTCCAAGGACTGGGATAGATGAAACTTCACATGATTATTAGTCCTTCTTTACATAGCCCTCACGAATGACGACACACTTCTACCATCGTTTTATACAGTTGTGAAGACCTCATTTGTAGAAGTCGGTAGGTTGCGTCTGGAGTGAAGACTTTACCTCGGAAATAAGTTCATCATCATCTGAAAAGTGCTTCCTCTTCAAAAAAAAGACTTCATGGTTGGAAAGAGGTGGAAGTCAGATGGTGTGAGGTCAGGAAAGTAAGGAGAATGAGGAAGGATTTCATAGCCACAGGAGTGTGCATTCATCTGGGCAACATGCGCATTGTGAACTGGGGGATTGTCTTGGAAGAGGCAGACTCCTTTGGTCAGTATGCCACACCTCTCTGCTTTGATGGCATCCTGCAATTTCTGCTGCAGAGAAGCATAATATGCCCCATTAATTGTGGTGCTCTTTACCAGAAAAACCATTATCACTACTCCACACTGGTCCCAAAAAACTGTGGGGCATCACCTTGCCTGCTAAGGGTTGGACCCGAGCCTTCTTTGGAGGTAGGGAGTTATTATGCTTCCATTGCTTCGACTGGACTTTAGTCTCAGCATCATAGTGATGGACCCATGTTACATCATGTATGATAAGTCTATTGAGAAAGTCCTCTTCATTTTCTTGACACATTGTCAAAAGAACCTAGGAGCAATTGACTTGTTCCTGCTTCTGAAAAGGTGTGAATATCCAGAGAATCCATGGATCCTTCACTTATTTTCACTTCTTGGGCTAGTTGTTGAATAGTTATGCTGCAATCCTCCAAAATAGCAGCTTCCACTCTATGAATGGTGTCAGCATCGATGACAGAATATGGTCTTCCGGGAATAGGAGCAATTTCCATTGATGTCCGACCACATTTGAACTGGCGATGCGAGTGCTTGACTACATCATTTGAAGGTGTATCATCACCATAAACTTCTTTCATCTCATCGAAAGTCTCTTTTGGTGTACGACCTTCCAAGTATAAGAACCTGATCACTAATCTGCATTCAACTGCCTCCATTATAACACCTTAGTCCACTTCAGCAGCCATAAAAGACAAACGAATACTAGTGTACAGCTGCAATTTACAACGTGACATGTAGAGACATGTATGATTACACCTGTACAAGTTCCATTTCTTGCAATAACTGGAAGTGGGTCAAGGAAAATCGTTAATGAACACCTCTCATTAATGCTCTCATTAGAAAAGTTGATATTGGCTCATGTCATTTGGTTAGATAAACCCCAGCACCATTCAATTAGATCAGTGGTTCTCGATCAAGTTTCATACGACTCTTAGAAGTCAATAAAATATTTCACTGCTAAAATTTATCTGCAATAAATTGCTAATACTTCTACAATACACAAAATATTTTAACAGTTTCTTAATACAGTTCCTAAATAATATATTAATTATAAAAATATAATGAGATTTTTTTAAAACATCAAATGGCTATAGGGGTGAAGAAGAATAAAATAGGAATCAGAGGAGTCCATGAGCTAAAAGTGATTGGCAACCACTGAGTTGGATAAAATCTGGGAATCAGAACCTTCTTAAACAGCTTTAGGGACACCAGGCAGAGCAATGCACAATGACCTCTACACACAGAGCCACACCATATATGGGCTAGTTGCTGAATAGTTATACCGCAATCCTCCAAAATGGCAGCTTCCACTTTATGGATGGTGTCGTCATCGATGGCAGAATATGGTCATCCAGGAATAAGAGCAGTTTTCACTGATGTACAACCATATTTGAACTGGTGCTGAAAGGCCCCTAGGAAATTGTTATACATGCCCATACCATCAAAATGCATAGTTTCAAAGTTAAATTCTTAACCACACAGACATGACTACATCCAACGATTTTGTTATTTTAAAAATCCATTTAATGTCATTAAAATGTTACCAAACTTCAAATTAAAGGAAGCTACAAAATATTTTTTTCTTCTTCAATATTATTTTAGTCTGTGTTTAGATATCTTTACTGT
>NC_142944.1:9522810-9542810 GCF_046866305.1 Octopus bimaculoides
CTGATCTGGCAATGTTTCTACAGCTGGATGCCCTTCCTAACGCCAACCACTCCGAGAGTGTAATTGGTGCTTTTATGTGCCACCGGCACGAAGGCCAGTCAGGCAGTACTGGCAACGTCTGACTGGCCTTCGTGTCAGTGGCACGTAGTATATATAAAAAAAATTAACAGCATGAGATAAAAATCCAAGGCTGTGAAAGATTTCAGAACATTTATAAATAGAAGATCTTACAGATGTTTCCGGGATATTTTATATATCCCTTCATTGGAGATGGTGCAAGAAAATGGTTAAGCAATAGTTATTCCAGAGAAGAATGAAATAGAGAGTGAAGTGGAGGATTGAAAACAGATGTGAGATATGCAGAGATATTGCATCTGCCGTCCATTCTGCTTAAATAATGGAACTGCAGATACAATATCCCTGCATATCTCACGTCTGTTTTCTCTATTGGTAAGAAATCTTGAAATAAACTGAATAATGACATATATATATATGTATATATATTTATGAATATGCAAAGCAAACAGTATTAATTATAATATTATTAGAAATTTGGGATTTCACCAATAGGACCACAACTTCAATTTCAGGACAACCTTATTTTCTGGAGTACACATAGAAAGTTATATCCAAAATACTAATCTAATAATATAAGTATTTTATAGCCTACAATTACATACAATAAGAATAAAGTACATTGGAATTAATAAAAAATTATTTAAACATATTTAAAAATATACATACCTTACCTGTTATTAGTCTGTGGGGAAAGAAGATAATATTAATCAACACTACACATGTTTCTGCCCTGGTGGTTTGTTTTACCAAGCTGTACTTAATACATAAATCCATCAGTGAATCCTCAGCCTATTTTTCCTTTCATTAGTATTATTAACGAGTTCAACTTAATCCTACAAATTCTAAGATATCTTCATTAAAAATAAGAATAAAAATAAAAATATATACATAAAACTTCCTAATATATTTTTACAAAATTTAAAATATTTTAAAACTTAGAAAATTATAAATCTTTTAAAAATTCATAAAAATTTAATAAAATTAAATTAAACACGTAAAAATACAATAGTGATATATATATATATATATATATATATATATATATATATATATATATATATATAGAAAGTGCTAAACATAAAGAAACCCTCATCAACTATTTTATAAAACATCAAATTAAACCACCTATCTATATAAACTTTAGAATTTTTTTAGAATAGTGTATTTTATTCCCATGATACTTAGTGCAGGAAATATTTTGGCAAATTAAATTTAAATGTTGAAGTGAATTTAATGGTTTTTGTGTATTTTTAAATGGCTTATAAACACCTTCCACACTGCAATTATATATATATATATATATATATATATATATATATATATATATGACGGACTTCTTTAAATTTCCGTCAACCAAATCCACACACAAGGCTTAGGTCAGGCTGAGGCTATAGTAGAAGACACTTGCCCCGAGGTGCCATACAGTGGGACTGAACCCAGAACCATGTGGTTGGTAAGCGCTTACATGTACGTACATGAATTATACTCATATGACTATACACTCATTTGAAACTAATGATGCAGTGTATTGTTAATCCTTGTCTCTTGTGCCTCTGATTTCATTTGGAAATTTCTGAATGAATCAGTGTGTGAATCTGTTTCGTACTTTGAATTGGATCTTCTTCATCTTGTTATTGTCGTTTTTGTTCTCGTTGACATTGTCACTGCTGCTGCTACTACTACTACTGCTGCTACTGCTACTACTGCTGCTACCAAATACAATATGATATTTCAATTAAGTCTTCGCCATTGTATGTTAAGGGAGTCTTTTGTTAAAACCAAAACGATGTTCAGTTTCCATTCAGCTTAACTCTTTTACCGACCTTGATGACATCACTGGGTAAATGGAGGAAGGAATTGGAACCGAGCTAAGTCTAATGGAATCTGGTCTGGGACCAGACAATGGCACAAAAAAAAAAATAAAATAAATAAATAAAAGGAAGACAATGGTACTGTCATCAATAGCAGCCATTGCAGACAGAGTAGCAATTGCATTCAACAGATTCATTAGTTGCTGCAGGAATCGTACTAAACACACAGTATTTGTGGCAGCAGCAGTGGTGGTGGTGATGGTAGTGGTGGTGATGGTAGTGGTGGAGGTGATGATAGTGGTGGGGGTAATGGTAGTGGTGGTGATGGTAGTGGTGGGGGTAATGGTAGTGGTGGGGGTAATGGTAGTGGTGGGGGTGATGGTGGTGGTGGGGGTGATTGTGGTTGTGGTACTGGTGATAGTGGTGGGGTGATGGTTGTAATGGTGATAGTGGTGGAGGTGATGGTGGTGGTGGTGGTGTTAGTGGTGGTGGTGGTGATGGTGGTGGTAGTGGTGATAGTGGTGGGGTGATGGTTGTAATGGTGGTTATGGTAGCGGTGGTGGTGATGGTAGTGGCAGTGATGGCGATGGTAGCGGTGGTGGTGATGTTGGTGGAAGTGGTTGTAGTGGTGATGGTGGTGGTGATGGTGGTGGTTGTGGTGTTGGTCATGGTGGCAATGGTGATGGTTCTGGTAGTTGTGGTGATGGTAGAGGTGGTGTCATTGGTGATTATTGTGGTTGTTGTGGTGATTGTTGTGGAGGCAGTGGTGGTGATGGTGGTGGTGGATTTGGTGATGGTTGTAGTGGTGGTGATGGTGGTGATAGTGGTAGTGGCTATGATGGTGGTGGTGGTGGATGTGATTGTGATGGTGGTGGTTGTGGTGGTTGTAGTGGCAATGGTGATGTTGGTGGTGGTGGAGGAGGAGGAGGAAGGTGGTGGTGATGGTGGTGGTGGTGGAGGAGGAGGAGGAAGGTGGTGGTGATGGTGGTGGTGGTGGAGGAGGAGGAGGAAGGTGGTGGTGGTGGTGGTGGTGGTGGTTGTAGTGGTGATGGTTGTGTAGGCAGTGGTGGTAGTTAGAAAGGAAAAGGTTATCTTTCATTGGGTTGAAGCCATGCTGGAGCGCCTCCTTGAAATGGGGTAATCATAGTAAGTATTATTTTATTTTGTCTTTTTTTTTTAAAGGAAACTGGCAGCTGGCCCCTCATGCCAGTCTCCCCACTCCCTCTGCACTACTTAATGGTCATCCAAGAAGAAAAGCCACAGGTTTCAACCGATTACGAGTGTCTTGGAAGGTGTTGCTGTTAAAACACAAAGGGACCAGAATAACTACTAACAGGCATCTTTCCTTAACCCTCTTATATGATCTACCATTCCACCACTCTGGATGGGTAGTTTATTATGGGTATGAAATGTTTTAGTTCAGCTGTTTTGGCACCACCCATTA
The DNA here is from genome assembly GCF_046866305.1 of Octopus bimaculoides. Lineage (NCBI taxonomy): Eukaryota > Metazoa > Mollusca > Cephalopoda > Octopoda > Octopodidae > Octopus > Octopus bimaculoides. The sequence continues at coordinate 9,526,144 of NC_142944.1, forward strand.
AGTGGCGCTGGTTCAAGGCTGACTTATTTGACACTAGACCTTTTAATGATTTTTTTCTCTCTCCCACCTCCTCATTCTTACTCTCCCGAGAACGTATATATCTCTTTATCCATATAAGGAAACAGAAAGTGTTTATGTCGACCAGGTTCAACTAATAAACTGTAATCTCTCTCTCTCTTTCTATCTCCCTCTCTCTCTCTTCCTCTCTCTCCTCCTCTTTCTCCCCCTCTCTCTATTTGTGTATGTGAGCCATTTCCCATTATGCGTATATGGAAAGTGAAAGTGTTTACGTCAACCAGGCTCAATTAATAAATTGCAATCACTTTATCTCTCTCTCTCTCTCACTCCTTCTTTTTATGAGTCTGAGAAAAGGGAAAAAGGTTCCTGTTAATTTTTTTTAATTAATAAACTGTAATCTTTCTCTCGCTCTCTGACCATATTTCCTTTTACGTGCCTAAGGAGAAGGAAAGTGTTTAGGTCAATTGTATTCAATTAATACTCTAAAATCTCTCTCTCTCTCTCTCTCTCTCTCTCCCCCATTCTCTCTTCCCATCCTTCTCTCTCCTTCCTTGTTACCATATTTCCCTTTATGGTGTCTGAGGAGATAGAAAGTGTTTATGGCAGCCAGGTTCAATTAATGAATTGCAATCACTCTCTTCTCCCTCTCTCCCTCTCCCTCTCTTTCTTCCTCTCTTTCTTCCTCTCTTTCTTCCTCTCTCTTCCTCTATCTCCCTCTTCTCCCTCTCTCTCTCTCCCTCCCACTCTTTCTCACTCTGTATATGTGTGTAAGCGTATTTCCATTTATGTGTCTGAGGGGAGGGAACATATTTATAATAATCATGTCCAATTAATTATAATCTCTCTCTCTCTCTCTCTCTCTCCCTCCCCCTCTCTCTATGTGTGTGTGACTATATATATTTCCTTTTATGTGTATGAAGTGAGGGAAAATGTTCATGTCAATCAGGTTCAATGTCTCTCACTTTCTCTCTCTCTCTCTCTCTCTCTCTCTCTCTTTCTCTCTCTCTCACTTTCTCTGTGTCTCTCTGTCTATCTGTCTCTGTTTCTCTGTTTCTCTCTCTCTCTCTCTGTATATATATATATGTGTGTGTGTGTGTGTGTGTGTCTATTTACCTCCAGTACCAAAATGTCTTGCCACCAAAACAGGCTGAATGTCCATTCAGCCAGGACAGATCATTGGCACCCAAGCAGCAGTGCCTAGTTGTCTCTGCATTTATTGTTGAGATCAAAAGGATAGAATGCAAAAAATGAACTTTGGTGAAATTTGAACTCAGAACACAAAGAGTGGTGACAGAAACAGTGGCTACAGAATAAGTAACAATATAGGTTTAGATACCAGTGATATCCACGGATGAATGGCACTTGGGACCACCACTGTTGTGATGGTAATGCAATGCCATGTCCTAACGATGTCTACAAAGTCTCGAGGGAGAAATGGAATGAAGATACAGGAGCCAGTTCTTGCATCTGGGTATTTTAGAATGAAAAGGAATTAGAGGTGAACAAAAAATTGTTAATCCCTCACTCCACAAAATTTAAATGCCACACCTCTGATTTATATCCTTCCAACTCCATCCAAGCAATCTCATCCTCTCTTCAAAATGTGAGGAGCAATGTAGTTTCTTTACAGCAAGAGGCCTGCTCTGATCCCACATTTTCTCATCTCCTAGCATAAAGCAACTCTCCCCCATGGGGGTTCAGTCTTGCAAGCTGCATAGTGACTTCGTTAGTGTTAGGAGAAGTAATTCTACTATTGTTATTTCTCTATTGCCCACAAGGGGCTAAACATAGAGGGGACAAACAAGGACAGACAAAGGGATTAAGTCGATTACATTGACCCCGGTGCGTAACTGGTACTTATTTAATCGACCTCGAAAGGATGAAAGGCAAAGTCGACCTCGGCGGAATTTGAACTCAGAACGTAACAGCAGACGAAATACCGATAAACATTTTGCCTGGCGTGCTAACGTTTCTGCCATCTCACCGCCGTAATTCTACTATTGTTCCATATTGACTTGTGTCTTGTGAGTAAAATTTTGTAGACGGGAAACTGAAAAGAAACTTGATGTATATGTTTTTGCATATGTTGTTCACAAAGGTTTTTAAATGAAATATATAAGATATAAATGTTTCAAGGAAAACCAGGTTCAGTCTACTAGCTGATGATTAGAAACAAGAAACTAATTATTGCTGAGAAAAATAACTCTGGCTTAAATAAGATCTTGATTAATTAAAATAAAACATAAAACATAAAATCTTGATTTATTAAAATTATCTTCACCTCTGCAGGAAATGTCACTATTACCAAATTGTAATTAAGGCCAGCTTCATATGACAAGGGGAAATAATCTCAAGAATCAAAACTTCTCCATGGTTGACAGACCATTAAGGAAAAGAACTGGCTTATTGCCTGGAGATTAGATGACAATCCTTGACACATGCTTCTGCCTCAGTAGTCATCATCAGCTTGACAACTGTCCAATCTTATCTCCTGTAGCCAAACAGCTTAGACTTATATATATATATATATATATATATATATATATATATATATATATATATATATATATATATATATATATATATATATATATATATATATATATATATATATATATTAAAAAATGAGTAGAACATATTTATATTTGAAGTAATTTTGCAAAATTTAAACAAGAATAAGCAAAGAGAAATAAGCCAGAGTAGGTAGTGGCATGTCTTTGAAGAATAACATAGACAAATACAGGTATATCAAATACCATACAGTATAAATTCTTGATTTATTAAAAGAATCTCCTCCTCTAGAGGATGTATCATAATTAACAAATGACAAATGTGACTAGCTCCGTATGGAAAACAGAGATGACTTCAGAAGTCAAGGATGTTCACCTATTGAAGCAGAAGCACAGGTCCACAAACGTTCTCTTATCTCTAGACATTAAGCCTATCCTTTTTATGAACAACATGTTCCTTTCAGAGAATTCTTAATTCTTGAGGTTATCTCCCCCTTCTCACATGAAACTGGTCTCAATTGCCATTATGTAATTAAAACACATAATTTTGATAATTTTAGTAAACCAAGAATTTATGATGTATGGTGTTTGTTATGTCTGTATTTGCATATATTATTCATATATATGCCATTGGCAACTCTGAGTTATTTTTTTTCTGGGCTCGTTTTTCTTTATATTATGCAAAAAAATAGGCACAGGTGTGGATGCCTGGTAAGAAGTTTACTTCTCAACCACATGGTTCTGGGTTCAGTTCCACAATGTGGCACCTTGGGCAAGTGTCTTCTACTATAACCTCAGACTAACCAAAGCCTTGTGAGAGGATTTGGTAGACAGAAACTAAAAGAAGCCTATCTTATAAATATACCGTAAAAACCCATGTAATTTGTGCGCCTGTAATTTATGCAGGTGATTTTCAGGATAAAATTTGTTAAAAAAAGCTTCTACTCATGTAAAATTCGCAACCAAAAGTTTTCAGAATTGCTGATATAGCCAAGGGAAAAAGGTTTCCAATTTAGTTGTATTTAGCATAATTTCACTTAGATTCTATTAAATTTTCAATAAATAAAAATAATTTCTGTTTTACAGGTATCACATTGAAAGCTATTACATTACAAAACGTTTGTGTTGTTTATCATAAACTTTATTTTACATTTCTTGCCCACAAGAGATTATGTCCACAAGTGATTATGCTGTATATCTTCTCAAATCACAATCATAGGAAAAGTTGTTGATAAGAATTACTAACAAAAACAAAGCTGATAAATATGCACAGGTGTTGCAAATTAAGTTTAATTACCAATAAACATCAGTTTGAATGACACTTAACTCAACTGACAGAAGAAAGTGACCAATCAGATTGATTAGATAAACAGAATTCTTTTCTGTCTATTCTTGTCGGAACCTTTGATATGGTGTATTAAAATTTTAATCTCTTTCACACTTATAAAATGTCAAGCAAACTTAAAAATTTGTCATTACCATTATTGTCAGCATGGGCAGAACTTATGTGAAAGAGAAATTAAATATGCATCTGAATGTGGCAATAGAGCCGTCAGAAGGCATTTTAATGTTAATGAAGCCAATGTTTGAAATTGGTATAAACAGTATGATAAACTTAAAACTGTGCCTAGTAATAAACAAACAAAGATAAAAACATACAATCAAGATTATCCATATCATTACATTTTTTTCAGTCAGGAATATCCATATCACTATGTATGTCAGTGGTGCTCCATTGCAATAGATAGAAACTCCAAGCTATGTAAAATATGGCCTAGACTGTGTTTACTAGCATGAACGTCAGACTTCAAAAAGTAGTTGACCATTAAATGGTTTTAGTAAATTTATACAGAAAAAGTAAGCATTATACTGTCCAGCATAAATAAAAGTCACCGTCATTATATTTAAGCCATTATTTTTTCTGTAAAAACCTATTCTGACATTAAACGAGTCATCTTCCAGTACAAATGTTTACATTTTGTACGTCTTTTTCCAACAAAAGAAATTTCGAAACAAATTCTGGAAATGATCAACTCATGTAATTTATGCACCACCTAAAGTACCAGTTGCATACTGGGAATGATCTAATCGATTGGCTCCCTCCCCCAAAATTTCAGGACTTGTGCCTAGAGTAGAAAAAAAAATATTAATAATAATATTGCTTTTAAATTTGAGTGCTCAGCTGGTTCTTATTTTAACAATCCCAAAAAGCTGACAGGCATCATCGACTATGGTGGAATTTGAACTTAGAATATAAAGTCAGAAGAAATGCTTCTAAGCATTATGTCCAGCACGATAATGATTCTGCTACCTTGCTGCCGTAATAATAATGGTTCCATGTTTTTGGCACAAGGCCAGCAGGTTTTGTGGGAGGAGCTAAGCTGATTACATCAACCCCTAGTATTCAAATGGTACTTATTTTATCGACCCCAAATGGCTAAACAGCAAAACTGACCTCGATGAAATTTGAACTCAGAACATGAGGACAGATAAAATGCCACCAAGCATTTTGTCCAGTATGCTAATGATTCTGTCAGCTCACTGGCTTAGTAATAATATTTGCTTCAAATTTTTGCCCAAGGCCAGCAATTTCGGGGGAGGGGCTAAGTCGACTAAGTTGATAAGTTACTGACCCCAGTGCTCAACTGGCACTTATTTTATAAATCCTGCACATGTGCATGCATATATACACACACACACACATACACACACACACACTTGCACAACATATCCAATCAGCTGGTGTGTTATCAATTAGCATCCAGATACCTGTAGTTCTTCAGAATTATTTGGACTCATACCCCACTCCCTCATCCATCCCCAATCCACTTGCCCTTCTTCCTCTCATCACAGTTATTGTATCCCAGCCCACCCTCGAGGTTGGGTACTAATCATAACACCCTTTCCTTCCTTCACAGAATACTCATCACCACCAACCCCCCTGGACATTATTGTCTTGGGGCCCTAGGGAGGCATAAAACTAGTTACTTGGTTTCCCATAGTGTATAAGCAACCAAGATCGCAACATAGCATGCTAGTCCTCACTGGTTTACTCATTTATAGCTGAATGAAGAAAAACAACGTGAAATGAAGTGTTTTGTTCAAAAACACGCAATGCACTGCCTGGTCCTGGAATTGAAACACAATCCTGTGATTCGGAGTGCAACATCCTGACCAGTAGGCCATTCACCTTCTCCCAGAATATTGGGCCTTTGGAATTACTGTTGTGGACTTATGCCCTCTTGACATCCAAGGGGGCCACTTATGGAATCAGTCTCAATCCTAGCAGTTGGGAAAGGCCTGCAAAAACCATCATGAGTGCATGAGCACTGTCTTTTCTCCAGTAAGTGAAAGAGAAAAGGAAAACAAATTAGCAGTAGTTCTACATTGTGCATGTGTGTGTGTGTGTGTGTATGTCTTTGTGTTTGTGTTTATTCCTACCTGGCTGCTTCACAGCTTGTGTTGTTCCTGTAACCTAGAGATTCAGCAAAAGAAACAGATAAAATTGAATACCAGATTAAAACAAAAAACAAGTACTGAGGTCAAATGCTCCACCATGGCCACAGTCTTCTGACTGAAACAAGGTAAAAAATAAAAAAAAGAAATAAAGGAAATGAAAAATAGTAAAAACTAACTCCCACCCACCAAAAAAAACAAACAAAAAAAAAAACAGAAAATGAAAGAATTGTGCAATTTCTGGAAACAAAGACAGCAGAGCTTTAACTTGAGACAAATTCATTTTATGTTATGTTGTTTCAGGAATTGATGAAGAAAGACAGTTGTACATAAATACATGTGAAGATGTCATTAAAGCGCCAGGCTGTGATAATGGATATTAACTATCAGGAATTGATATGCAAGGTACACGTTAATACTGGTTATGCCAAAACTAGATTCATTTGAAGAATGATATCATAGTAAATTTGCGTTTATTCCATTGTTAGTCGATCTGTTTGTTATCAGATAATGAAATCGTCAACTTAAATCTAATTTTCTTTTCCATCAAATTTGGAACATTTCCATATTGTTCGTGTATTGTTAACTTTATACAAAGACGGATGTTAATATGAGTGTGTGGTTGAGAAATTTGCTTTGTGGATAAAGAATTTGGTTTGCAGCCATGCAATTTTCATTTCAATTCTGTGCCACAACACTTTAGGCAAGTGTCTTCTGTTATTGTCCCAAATTAATTTGTGCCTTGTGAGTAAAATTTTGTAGGTGGGAAACTGAAAAGAAGCTTGATGTATCATTCACAAAGGCTTTTAAACAAAAGAACATATAAAATAAGTATTTAGAAAATTACTATTTTTAAATCTCACAATGAGAGATATTCAGCAACAGTACTTTGTAGTAAAGATTGATTGCCAACATAACATGACAGTCCTGCTTTAGGACGAATGTTACTGTAATTTAGCCCCAGACGATGTCTCCTGGGGCTAAATTACAGCAACATTTGACCTAAACCAGGACTGCCATATTACGTTGGCAAATAATCTTTACTCTGAATAAGTATTTCCTTCAAACTTTCATTTCATATTTCAAAGAATATTCAGACAATGGATATTTCACAAGAAAACCAGGTTTGGTTTACCAACTGATGATTGGAAACAAGCAACTCTGAGAACTGGAAATTGGAACCTTTTTGTTATAATGCATTAAAGAATGCTCTACGTTTGTATTGAGTCCTGTAATTTGATGTTTTTGGCAAAACAATAGAGTTTGATACATACATATATACATGCAAAAATATCCTCCTGTTGTTGATGCTGAAATTCAAATGAAGGAACCTTGGATCTAGGTTAGAAACCGACTCCTCTATTGGCAAGAAATCTTGAAATAAAACTGAACAATGACACACACCCACACACTTACCCCACCTTCACCCCCACCCGACCCCTAAACACACTCACTCACTCACCCACTCACTCACTCCCTCACTCACTCACATTATGGATTCTACCATCGTTAAATGGCAGGGTGGGGGTGGGGGTGGGAGGGGATAGCGGGTTCCGCAATTTCTTACTGAAAGCAACCTGCACAAAAGCTTTGCTTCTAGTGATCAAATGTTTGTGTTCAGAAGGTATTGCTCCAGCATGGCAGCAGCCTAATGACTGACACAAGTAAATGATGAAATATAAAAGATAAATCTACCCCCTCCATCAAATCGACATTACCTGAACAGGTGCACAAATATGCTACATGTTAGATGTCGAAAAGATCACAGGGCAATGTAAAAATGAAGTGTTTTGCTCAACACTAGAGCTGAAGACACCTCCGAAAGGGGGGCCCTGCCACGTCAAAACGGTAGAGGAGTAGGGGCCGAAACCGGACGTGGTTCCTCCTGATGATGTCTTGAGCTAACTGGATGTTAATCCACCAAGGGAAGGTATGTCAGAAGAAAGTAATTCAACAACGCGGGTTGATGAACCGTAAGACGTGTGGCCAGAACCTCCTGGAAAATAACCATAGCGAGGGACATTCCACAGTTGAATTAGAACAGTCACAAACAGTGAAAGAAGACATGCACCCAACACCAGAGCTGAAGACACCTCCGAAAGGGGGTGGCCCTGCCACGTCAAAACGGTAGAGGAGTAGGGGCCGAAACCGGACGTGGTTCCTCCTGATGATGTCTTCAGCTAACTGGATCCTATATAGGAGCTGTCGTGGTAGCAGACCACGAAACATGGTTGAACTTCCTCCACACCATCTGATTTCAAAAATCACAACCCACAACCTAACGACCATGAGTGCAACACCTAACCATTAGACCATGCTTTCTCTCTGATAATGACAGCAGCTGTATACTTAGTACCTTTTAGCCATTAGTGAACAAAGTCTGTTAGCAAAGTAGTGCACACTTGGTTGTAACATCAAGATCAATGGATGGCAATGAAGACAATGACACAAATAAACCAGTGAGCTGCTAGAATCAATCAAATCATTTCTCGAAATCCTAACTAAACCATACTCGATGACTGGCATCTGCGCCAGTGGAGCACTAACAGCACTGTCTGAGTGTGTTCATTGCCAGAGCAGCTGTCTGGCTTCCGTGCTAGTGGCCTGTAAATAGCACCATTAGAGTGTAATCATCACCAGCGTTGCCTTTTAGCACTTGTGCTGGTGGTACATTAGAAAGTCATTTGAGCGAGGTTGTTGCCAGTGCCACTGGACTGGCTCCCGTGCAGGTGGCATGTAAAAAACACCATTTTGAGCGTGGCCGTTGCCAGTACCTCCTGACTGGCCTTCGTGCCGGTGGCATGTAAAAAGCACCCACTACACTCTCAGAGTGGTTGGCGTTAGGAAGGGCATCCAGCTGTAGAAACTCTGCCAAATCAGATTGGAGCCTGGTGTAGCCATCTGGTTCACCAGTCCTCAGTCAAATCATCCAACCCATGCTAGCATGGAAAGCGGATGTTAAACGATGATGATGATGAGATACTTGCCATATTGCTAAACAGTCCACTCACCTTTGTACCTCATTGATTAATGTGTGTATATATATATATATATATATATATATATATATATATATATATATATATATATATATATATATATATGTATATATATATATATGTATATATATATGTATATATATATGTATATATATATATATATATATATATATATATATATATATATATATATATATATATATATATATATATATATATATATATATATATATATATATATATATATATATATATATATATATATATATATATAAATAATAAGAAATGGAGCAAAACGCATATAATCAATAAGGAACTTATTAATTATATGCGTTTTGCTCCATTTATTATTATTATTAATATCAACTCAAAATACATCACTTTAACTTGGAATTTATACCCATTAACCGGGTATAATATCCCAATTTTTGTGTGATTTTTCTACCCTGGTAACTATTAATATATTTGCATTATCAAAGGTTTTCAACCAAGATAATATTAATATAGACATAAATAAATAAATAAATATATATATGTTTAATACACATAAAATACACCATTTGAGCGTGGCCGTTGCCCATACTGCCTGACTGACCTTCGTGCAGGTGACACGTAAAAGCACCCACTACACTCTCAGAGTGGTTGGCGTTAGGAAGGGCATCCAGCTGTAGAAACTCTGCCAAATCAGATTGGAACCTGGTGTAGCCATCTGGTTCACCAGTCCTCAGTCAAATCGTCCAACCCATGCTAGCCTGGAAAGCGGACGTTAAACGATGATGATGATGATGATGATATATATATCTATATGTACTTAGCTACTTAGATAAGTTCCAGCCAGCATGGGTCCAGACCATGTCTAACTTAAAAGCACCACCTGGAAAAGACATTTAAAAGTGTTTCATATGAGTCATTCATTGGGCACCATTTGAAAAGAGAATTATTATTTACAGAGATATATCTGGGAGTAGGTGGTTTATCTGGAATTTGTTGGAGATATTGATCCAGGAACCATTTAAATATTAAGGGATCTGCTTGTTCTGTTATGTGTCTTGGTATGATGTTAAAGAGAGCAGGACCAATGGAGGGGAAGTAGTTCTATTTTAGTGTTGTGAATATGACTTTTGTACAGGATGGATTGCATGGGAACCATGCCTTCGGTGAATTTTAAAGTGGATGCCAATATCATTTGGGCTGTACTGTTGGAATATTTTTCCACATCATATACATACATACATACATACATATATATATACATATATATATATATATATATATATATATATATATATACATATATATACATACATATATATACATACATACATACATACATATATATATATATATATATATATATATATATATATATATATATATATATATATATATATATATATATATATATATATATATATAAATTATTCTATAATTATATACATAATTATTACAAGAGGTCAGCTATATGCCTCACCATGTAGAGAATTAGAAATAGATACTAATGTCTTTCTTACTACTATAAAATCTCCGAGAAAATAACATACCTATATTTTACGTACTGGCTACCTGATAAAATTATTACTAATTTACTAATTTTACCCTATATTATCAATATATATATATATATATATATATATAGCATGGGTTGGACGATTTGACTGAGGACTGGTGTAACCAAATGGCTACACCAGGCTCCAATCTGATTTGGCAGAGTTTCTACGGCTGGATGCCATTCCTAATGCCAACCACTCAGAGAGTGTAGTGGGTGCTTTTACGTGTCACCCACACGAAGGCCAGTCAGGTGGTACTGGCAACGGCCACGCTCAGGATGGTGTATTTTATGTGCCACCTGCACAAGAGCCAGTCCAGGGGCACTGGCAACGATCTCGCTCGAAAACCCTACGAAGGCCAGTCAGGCGGTACTGGCAATGGCCACGCTCAAAATGGTGTATTTTATGTGCATATATATATATATATATATATATATATATATATATATATATATATATATATATATATATATATATATACATACATATATATACACATATACATATACATATATATATATATATAGACACAGGCATGGGTGTGTTGTGAGAAGCTTGTTTCCCAACCATATGGTTTAGGGTTCAGTTCCACTGTGTGGCACCTTGGGCAAGTGTCTCCTACTATAGCCCCAGGCTGACCAAAGCCTCATGAATAGATCTGGTAGATTGAAACTGAACAGAAGCACATTGTATATATGATGATGACACAATATCTATATCTCTCTCTCTCTCTCTCTCTCTCTCTCTCTCTATATATATATATATATATATATATATATATATATATATATATATATATATATATATATGTATGTATATATATATATATATATATATATACATATATATATATATGCATATATGTATATATGTGTGAGTGTCTTTGTGTTTGTGTTGATCCTTCCCCCACTGCTTGACAACTGGTGCTGTTGTGTTTATGCCCGTGTGACTCAGCAGTTTGCCAAAAAAGACAGATAAAATAAATACAAGGCTTAGAAAAACAAGTAATGGGGTCAATACATTCAACAAAAAATTCTTCAACATGGTGACTCAGCATGGCTGCATTCTAATGACTGAAACAAGTAAAAGAATAAAAGATATACATACATACATACATACATACATACATACATACATATATATATATATATATATATATATATATATATATATATGTATGTATATATTAGGTCATCTCATAAATAATGTGGGTTTTTTTACACTTTTATTTTTCAAAATTAAGGTAAACAAAGTTCTTTTTTAATCTAAAATATATTCTCCTTCATTTTCTACAACATTCTTCCATCTATCTGGTAGACTTGCAAGGCCCCACTTCCAAAATTCACTTGTTTGTGGCAAAAAATATTTCTCCAGTTCTGTTCTGATCTCATCTACAGAATTCATATTTTTTCCATCCAAATGATTTTGAAGACTGCAGAATAAGTGATAATCAGATGGTGCAATGTCTGGTAAATATGGTGGGTGGGGCATTGTTTTTCATTCAAACTGCTCCAGCCTTTGGAATGTCATCCTCGCTGTATGTTCCAGATGGAAGAACACCTTTTGTCTTGAAACTAAAGATGGTCATATTTCTTCTAGTACTGACTTAAGCCACAATACCTGACATGGGCGGAAACCTTCTTTAGCCTGTGGTGCCAGTGTTTCCCTATCCACTGTCTTCAGTACTTGACATTTTTGTAGAGGACGCATTTCTTGTCACCAGTCACTCTTTAGTCAAAAAAAGGTTCATTCCTGGGATGTGATAGCAAAGAAGAGCACACATTCACTCTCTGTGTATGATTAGATTCAGAAAGTTTGTGAGGAACTCATTGACCAAATTTGATGACTTTTTCAATGGCACACAGGTACTGCTGAATGGTTGAATGAGTAAATCCAAGCTTCTCTGCTGCTTCCTGAACAGTTACGATGAGATTTTGTTCCACCAAGGTTTGCAGGATGTCCTCATCGAGCTCTATAGATCTTCCAGGAAGAGGCTCGTCTTCAAGGCTGTAGTTTCTAGCTTAGAATTTCTGGAACCATTGTTGACATTGGCTTCTGCTTATTGGCCGATCCCCATATATTACATTAATATTCCTCACACTTTCCATTACATTGTTGCCTTTATTGAACTCATACAGCAAAATATGCTGAATATGCTCCTTTGTAACTTGAAAAAAATAACTGTTAAAATTGAACTGCACTCTTCAAAACTTGCACTAAGAATAAGGACAAGGTAAAATTACTACCTGCTTTTATAACAAGTTGATGCAGGTAGTTTATCCCTTCCCTCTCTGACTTTTAGTTCGTGCAATTGAAAAAAACCACATTATTTATGGGATGATCCAATATATATATATATATATATATATATAATGATCAAGAATGCAGGAAGAAACAGATACACATACAAACAAAAAACGTTTTATAAAAAATTAGTTTCCAAAGAAACTGAAAAAATATTTTATCGATTATATTGTCAAACTATGCAATATATTTCAAAATCTTTGAATCTTTATTTAAGCAATTCATTGCAGATAAGCCATGTAACTGAAAAAACATCAGCTAGCTACTTATTTCAGTAAGAAAATCTTAGATGCAGAACAGCATATTTGTTAGGTTAATATCTATCTACCATCGTATCTACCTATTTCTATATCGATGTCTACCACTATGTCTCTGCATTTTTTTTTCTCAGTGTGCACCTCTGTATTAGCCTATTTTGATATAAATGTCTACCACTGTAGTTGTCTACAACTGTATTTGTCTATTACTATATCGATGTCTACCTCTGTATCTGTCTATTTATGTATCAGCGTGTCTAGCATTGTATCTGTTTGTCTCTCTATCTACCACTATATCCCTCTGTCTGTCTGTCTCTGTATCTATCTACCACTATATCTTTCTGTATCTCTATCTATGTCTAAATCTATTTTTGTGTTTATATGTTTGTATCTGTCATTGTATCTATATATTATGATACCTATGTCTTACTCTGTGCTTGAGTCTAACAGTTTGTGCTGCATCTACTACTGCAACATCTGTCAAACTGTACTGATGTTTGTCTCTACCCAAGTCCTTTTACCTCTGCATCTGTTTGTCTGTCTATCTGTTTACCTGTCTGTCTCTGCATCTGTTTGTCTACTTCTACACCGTCAGCTTGTCTTTTTGGCTGCTTGTTCATCTTTCTACCACTGTCTAAATCTGCATCTATCTGTCTGTCTGTCTCTCTTTGTCTACCTGCCTGTCTATCTATTTGAATGTCAGTCTACAGGCCTGTCTGTCTATGTATCTGTCTGTCCACCAGTCTTTCTAGATCTCTCAGTCTGTCTATGTATCAGTCTGTCTGTGTGTCAGCCTGCATATCTGTCTATCTCTGTATCCGTATGCCTTTATCTAGCAAGCTAGCCACACTTCATAGCTATATTTTTCTATGTTAAGCTAGCTACAACCCCCAAAAGAAATGACATTTTGTGAAGCAATCAATACCTATGACTGTATCTACATTGCAACATAATGGAGAAAACAACAACAAAAGAATCCTAAAAACAATAAAAACATTAAAAAAACAAAAATAAAAACAGAAACAGATCATTGTTTCTATAGGCATTTGCATATTCTTGCATCTCTTTAAATCTTTAAACGTAAATGGATTTCAAGTAATTTCATGAGACAGACAGAGGGAAAAGTTAAAACGACAGAGGTAGATAAAGACAGGTTCAGACGTTAACTAATGGAATAATATTGGACACATGTACAATAGAAGCAGATACAATCAGATATAGATACAATGGTAACCACTGACATATAGACACAGGAAAAGATTTAGACATGGATACAGATGCAGAGAGACACATTGGTAGATGGATACAAAGATAGACAGATATTGTGCTAGATGCTGATACAGAAATAGACAGATACATGGTAAACACTGATATATAGTTAGACACAAATGCAAAAGTTAGGTAGAGATACAATGAAAGATACTGGTATCAATACAGAGAGGTACAGTGGTAACCTGTGAGACAGTGGTAACCTGTGAGACAGTGGTAACCTGTGAGACAGTGGTAACCTGTGAGACAGCGGTAACCCGTGAGACAGTGGTAACCCGTGAGACAGTGGTAACCTGTGAGACAGTGGTAACCTGTGAGACAGTGGTAACCCGTGAGACAGTGGTAACCTGTGAGACAGTGGTAACCTGTGAGACAGTGGTAACCCGTGAGACAGTGGTAACCCGTGAGACAGTGGTAACCTGTGAGACAGCGGTAACCTGTGAGACAGTGGTAACCCGTGAGACAGTGGTAACCTGTGAGACAGTGGTAACCTGTGAGACAGTGGTAACCCGTGAGACAGTGGTAACCTGTGAGACAGTGGTAACCCGTGAGACAGTGGTAACCTGTGAGACAGTGGTAACCTGTGAGACAGTGGTAACCTGTGAGACAGTGGTAACCTGTGAGACAGTGGTAACCTGTGAGACAGTGGTAGACAGTTATATGAAAATAGTGAGATACAAGGGAAACACAGAAATATAGACACAAAAGCGAAATCGTGATGGCACCTGTGCCAGTGGAGTGCTAAGAGCACCGTCCGAGCGTGATCGTTGCCAGAGCACCAGCTGTCTGGCTTTCGTGCCGGTGGCACGTAAATAGCACCATTTGAACGTGACCGTTACCAACCTCGCCTTCCTGGCACTTGTACCAGTGGCACGAGAAAAGACATTCGAGCGAGTTCGTTGCCAGTACCGCTGGACTGGCCCTTGTGCAGGTGGCACGTAAAATACACCATTCTGAGCGTGGCCGTTGCCAGTACCGCCTGACTGGCCTTCATGCCAGTGGCACGTAAAAGCATCCACTACACTCTTGGAGTGGTTGGTGTTAGGACGGGCATCCAGCTGTAGAAACTCTGCCAAATCAGATTGGAGCCTGATGTAGCCATCTGATTCGCCAGTCCTCGGTCAAATCGTCCAACCCATGCTAGCATGGAAAGCGGACGTTAAACGATGATGATGATGATGATGATGATGATTATGATGATGATGATGAAAAATAAATTTAGGCAGAAAGGCAGATACAAAGAGATATAGTTGCAGATAGACACAGAGATAGACAAATATAGAATTAGATAGATGAGTGGATTAGGTATTTGATTAAGTCTAGTCACAGATACATGTAACCACTTATATAAATTCTTATGTAGAATCATACATGACACAATGTGTGAAAAGACTATAATTTCATATTGCGGTTATGGTCTACCTTACAGGATTCTCAATAGTTTCTGTCCACCTCGTACATCGCGGATTTTTCTGGCTAATATAAATAAATTTATATCGCAAACTCTTCAGTATATCGCGACTTTCTGCGGCCGATAGGTATTTATACTTTTTATAGATTTTAATTATTTCTGTGGGAGGTTTTTTGAAACGTAACACCCGCGAAAGTTGAGGGATTACTGTATGTCTGGATTCAGTTAATAATTATAATCGATGTGTTTTAGCGGTGTTTATTTAAGGATCTTAAAGTAAGTCTTTGGGAGAATCATAGTATAGAAAATGAGATATTTGATGTTGTAACAGAATTGAGAGAGAGAGAGAGAGAGAGAGAGAGAGAAAGAGAGGGGGGGGGGAAAGAGAGAGATAAAAACAGAGCGTGAGATAGAGATAAATTGATAGAGAGATATGGAGAGAGAAAAATTGAGAGAAAGCGAGAGAGAGAGAGCATGTAAGTGAGAGAGGGAGAAGAGAGAGAGAGAGAGAGAGAGAGAGAGAGAGAGAGAGAGAGAGATAGCTAAATCGATAGAGAGATATGGAGAGAGAAAAATTGAGAAAACGAGAGAAAGAGAGAGAGAGAGCATGTAAGTGAGAGAGGAAGAAGAAGAGAGAGAGAGAGAGAGAGAGAGAGAAGAGTAAAGAGAGAGGTATGAAGTAAATGATATCGTTTGACTAGCCCTAGGCCAGTCTTGCTCAAGCAGAGCTATTATCAAAGGCGTTCACAACACGACTTTAAAATATATTATTAATTCTATAATAGACACCGTAAAAAAAAAATCAAAAGAAAAAAATGAAAATATCCTCGAAACAAACAAACAACAAAGTCCTGTAATGTATAATATGATAAGCTGGTTGAATGTATGGATTTACA